>NW_020272938.1:125578-243962 GCF_003268045.1 Sipha flava
TAAATTTCAAAAATATATGTAAGAACTATGAACTATATCATAGTTATGATAACAAAATATACAATCATCGGTGTGTGCGCGTGCGTCAATTGCGCACGCGCATCGTTCGGACCGCGACGGACGGGCGGGGGCCTACCACGCCGATGCGAAGACGTTTGAGGAGGTCGCGCGCGGGCGGGCGACGGCGAACCCGACCGAGAGTCGATCGTACACATCCGTAGCCTTATGCGCACTGACGCACGAGCGACGGACCCGTCCATCGTTCTCTCTCACTCTCTCTCTCGCACCTCCTCCCGTTCCCCGCCGTGTCGGTCGCCGGTTTCATTCAGAAAATAATTTACTTCCCCTCTTCACCACCGCCTGACGACCGTGACCGGGTCGCGGGGGGCGAATTGTGTGCACTCAACACACGCAGGCGGCGCTTCCCACCAAATCCTCCGCACAGCGCCGTTTAATAAGCGACATTCTTTTTATTCATACGCGCGCGCGTGTGTACGATGAAATTACTCACACGCACTCGCACACGCGCGCGCTCTCGCCTGGGCTGCGTTGAGTACGCGACTACGTGTGCGCTCTCCTCGACCATCACGCATAAAACGTTTAAGGCGAGAATTTCGAGAGAAATCGAAAAACTCCTACACCGATAAATTTCACCCCCGGTCAGTTAGATTAACCTAACATAACCCTACGCAATCGCCTATTATTCGCCTTGGTCTTGCGGAACGAAACGCGCGTAATATTAATTAATTTTTAAATTTCCGACGGCCAAGGAAAAGAACGACATGTGTTGCTCGGACACACCTCACATGTGAATTATTATTATCGATTCAACTGGCCAATTTCGAAGAAACGAGGTGATAAAGTTTGGCTCAAATATATAGTAATAATGGAAAACCATTGTAGCCGCCGACCTACGGTGGATGAGGTGCGGTGAAATGGCAGCAATAAACATTCCACTCGAACGATGCATTCACCACGTCCTGCAGCCGACACAAATACACATGTATGCTCTCGCACGCAATGCCGCCGCAACCGCGGGTCTACCGCAAATGTTGCGCACAGGTATATAATATAATACAAGTGTGCTTCACATTATCGACGTCGTCGCCGAAACTCGCCGGTTTCGGAACACCAAAACACTGACACAGGTTATACGCATGTAAACAATACGTTATAAGGATCGAAAAGAGAAATATTTGAAATCCGGCCATTGGAATTGACCGAATACAGTGCATCTCGTCGGCCCAAAAACAAAGTGATGTCTAGTCGCCTAATCCGAGTAAGGAGGTTGTCCATCTCTCGAAAATATGAGCAGGTTGTCATCCGAATAAATAGTACGTGTTCTTTTGACTGTTGGCTGTGATATGCGAGTTTTCTATTTTATGCTTTGGGACTTGTGAGTTTTGTTCTAGGATAGTTTGAGACGCTAATCTTCTACGTGAAAGTCAAAAATAATGAAAACGAAAAGGTAAGGACGATGAACGGCGATTTCGTAAGGACGACAGCTTTACTGTTAAGGATTC
This sequence comes from Sipha flava, assembly GCF_003268045.1. NCBI lineage: Eukaryota > Metazoa > Arthropoda > Insecta > Hemiptera > Aphididae > Sipha > Sipha flava. Next base: position 127,102 of record NW_020272938.1, read on the forward strand.
AATTGAGCAATTTTCATTATGAAAGTATAAATAAAAGTAATAGTAATAAAACCGTTATAACTACTGTTCCTGAGAGTCTTGGCCACTCTAACCCCGACACCTATAACGTATGCGTTTCAACCATAAAATCACCCCTCCGTTATAGATGCATGACACACACACACACACTTAAACAGTGGTGATTCGAAGAAATGCGACATACCGCCAGAGCCGCATACCACAGTGCGGGTCGATAACCCTTGCACGGCGGCTTAGCATACAAACGCATCGACAGTTGCACGCACGCGCAACGCACTAACATACGCACGCATTACACGACAGACCGGTCCTTCGCCGCCGGAATGTGCCCCCTATTCCGCTGACCTCCGTGTTCCCACAGCTCGTTGGTGGCCCACCGCCACCACCGCCGCCATCGCCATCACCGCCACCGTCGTCATCGTCGCCAACGCCGACGCTCTCAATTGCTGTTGCGTTGAATTTTGCACGTGCACCGTAAACTTTAACGATCGTCACCATCGACAGGAAAACGCCGCCTCGTCCTCGTCACCAACCGACCGTTGACGCTTGTATTTTTCGCACGCCTTGGCGCTCCGGCATCGACCGGTCGGATCGTCGTCGGCGGATCACTGGGGGCTTGCTCATCGATCGTGAGAACGTTTGCAGTTTGTGCTGACTTCGCGCGACGTACATAGAACCGGTGGAGGCGGTGGTGACAAAACGCTGCAACCGCCGTCGTCAACGTTCGGTGTTCTTTTCACATTATTACGTTTATTAACCATTACTGTTACTGGTGTATACACAGTTACGTTATTAATGCGACAAACACGCGATGCACGTTGAAACGCGCATGCCACGAGACCGGCTTACCTCACACGTAACACGTACGATACACAACCCTTTGAAAGACGACCACTCGCACAACGGAATCGGAATACGCATGTGCATTGGAACAGGATGTTGTGCCTGTGTCCGTCCGTCAACCGTGTAGTAAGTGCGTCAACTCTCTGCGGCGGTGTACACGCAGCATTTGGCACGCACGTGTAACGCAAAAGGAAACGGTTGGAATTTCGCACCCCGATCGTTTTGGATCTCGGCCACGGCGGCGGCGGCGGTGAATGCAGTTGCTATCATCATCCGGACAAACTTTTCGATACCGGACCGTCAACGCACGCGTACAAATCGTCGCGTTCGTTCTGTTCGTACGATAGTAGGGACACGGGTTGGATATTTGACGCGGACGTGTGTTGCGAAAGATCCGCCGCCGTTGCTGCTGCTGCTTCTTCACTTGTACACGGTGGCTGTCGGTGAAATTCAACGTGTACGTAAAGTTTAAACGACCGAGGAAATGAAAAAAAAAAAAAAAAGAAAGAAAATCGCAACACTTCCGTGTAGTGGACTTTACATTAGGTGTGGACGTGCGTACGCCGGTGAATTACGCGAGGCGGACGATCGACCGACCGGGTCACGTATTGCGAATCGCAGAACACGACTACCGGCCGGGGGCTTAACACACTATTGGTCGTGTACTCGTGTCGTGTACGTGTGCAACGATAGGAGCGTACGCGAGACGCGACGTTAATATAATAATAATAATAGGAACTCGCCCGTGCATGGCGGACAGCGCCGACAACGGAGGGAAGTAGGTTTTTTTTCAGAAGATGTATCTCCCCACCGTCTGCTCCGTAGCCGTTACGAAAATCCGACTTTTTCTTTTTTTCATTCACATTCTCACCTCTTGCACATTACACACGCGCGCAAACGTTGTAAAACGTGTGGTCTTTGTTTTTCCATGATCAGACCCGCGAAATCAATCGACGCACGCGCGTTGCATCACTGCCAGATTATAAATATGATATTATTATAATTATTATTGTAATGTTCAATTAAATGTCTCCCTCCACGCACTCTCACACACACTCGAGACTGTCTCCCCACCCGCCCGGACAGTGGACCCGTGTCCGAAGGATAATCTTTCGCGACAATCGACCTTTGGTGACTTGATCTAATGTTTAATCATTCGGGGGACTGTACGACTACGAACGTACGGATAAAGTTCTGTTTGATGCGCGGACCTCGACGCAACGATGACGATGACCATAATTTTATATATTATTTTATTAAAGCTTAGACCCGTTGATATTGAATCTCAAAACCTATATTTATGTAGAGTAGTTGCTTTATAAGTTGTTATGGTGGACCCCATTATTTGACACATTTTTATCGTTTTTATCATGGTCTTACTACGGGCTTTTCGGACAAAAAAATAGGTGCCTGGATTTATAGATTCCCATCCGTTTTGCCCTATAACTTCAAAAAAACATCGACGATTTAAAGTGATTTGTGAGATGCACAAAATGTACCTGCCTATATTTTATCGTAGAGTCTGTATGGGCCGTCGTCATACCTACGCGGTTGTGTTCGCTAATCGCAAGTATGCGCAAACACCAGCGGAACGCGCGCTTGTAGAGTCGGGTCAATTATATGGTACATTTTTTTTCTTTCCACAAGGGTCTATAGAAATACCCAAGTGTACATAAATCATTCGAAGAATAACCATGCTGACAACACGGCTAGAATACATCCCTAGATATTATGTAGTTAGTTGTGTGCGTGCGTATATATAAATTCATCTACATGCGACGGTCGAACATAAAACGTTTTTCCTTTGTATTTAAAAAGTGAAATCGAAATAAGTGTCTCAGGATCATTCTTTATAGACAAGTTGATTTGTGCTACCTAAAATACACCGGTTTTTTTTTCATTTCGGAACTGCCGCACTATAGTATATGTTTTTAATAACGGTAAATGTGTTAAGGACAAATTCCACACATACTTTCAATATTTTTCTTTGTTAAAGAGGTTAGGTCAGTAAAATGTACTCATGAAATTCAATCTTATTTTTAATTCCACATATGAACATTTTGTAGAATTCAATTATTATTAGAGAACATCATGAAAATTGTAAATTTTTATTTGCTGATGTATTTAATTAGTCTACTGTATATATGTAAATTGAACGACACAGCAAAATAAAACAAATTCTGCGTAAACAATTTAATATTTTACATACTTCACATGCTCATATGTTTTATGTTTTCCCTAATATGTGTTTTTTATCAAGATCGAGTGTAAAATACTTTTAGACATTAAGCGTATTTTGATTTTATACAAAAATCTTTATTTCTCCCATTATACATATCCAGATAGATGAAATACTCCGAAGATCTAATGTTATCATTTAAGTTTATAAACTTTCAACTTTTATAAATAGGAAAATTTTGTCTATTTCCCACTTTGAATTGAAAAGTTTTTAAATTCTTATTTCAATTTTAAACATGTTATCAAAAACTTACCGTCAATGAATAAAACATGATAAGATGTTTGGCGGACGAGTATTCAATCAAATCACTTTGATAACTAAGCTATAATTTTCGTTTAATGTCAAGTATAACTTTGTTTTTAGGTTTAAAATGCCTGAAAAAAGTTATTCTATTGAACATATACATATACCATATAAACAACTTTATTAGTATAAATATAGCGAACTGCTCACTTTGTGAATTGCCTTACGACACAGTTTATCTTATCCAATATGTTCGTACATAGCTTTTAAATTGAAATAAAATATAAATTAAATAGAGATAATAAAATAATAAAGAAATAAATTTAAAAACAAAATTATAATATTACAACATTAATGACTGGTAATTACGAGTATAAATAATATTTTATTATACGTAACGTGTCCTGCAACACAGACAAAAGTATTTTTTTGAGATCGTTACGCGATAGTTTTTCAGAAATTATATTTTAGAATTCTTTTTGTGAGTCTTTCAAATTTGTAAATTATAGTACCATATAATATACAATCAACCGTCCGATGTTCTGTGTACTTAACAGGTTGTGTTGGTGGTTTGTTTGAGGTACTATTCACATGTATAACGTATTCGTCGCACCCTATTTGTATGCTATTCATCAGGATCCTAAGCCCAACGACAATGAACGCAAACACTCCGTCTGATATTTTATTTGAAAGGTATTTATTCTAAATGTATTACATATATTTTCACGTAATGAACTATGTTAGGTATTCAATGAACATTTTTTTTGTGCCCTCGAATTGATATTATCTATCCGCACTCAAAATCAATATTTTATATGATTTATTTCATTTTATGTACTACTTTAACTACAGTTTTCGGTTGAACGCAACCGTATATAACACGTATAAAACTTAATTATTTTATTTTGGATTAGAATTCCTTATTCTAACAGTTTGATGAGTCCAGATTATAGATGTACGTGTATAAATAATTTTAAGTATTTAAATTTAATTATAAGTATATCAAATAAACAAACTAAGTATATGATGTGTAGACGAAAAGAGAAAAAAATGGACAGTTCTTCCGGTCTTCGTTAAAATTATCATAAAACCCAAAGATATATATTACGATATCGACTGAAAATACATTAGTTCACGTTTCATCGGAGTAGTATTTTGGGACCTACGAGACGGTCGTGCACACTTGTACACGATGTAAGTTCAGATCCGACGGAAATTACGCGCCGAGACGCATTGTTTGCACTAGTTACGGGATTTAGTCCGTAGTCGTCAACACGCTTGAGAAAACCACACGCGAAACGTGTGTGTATATTTATAGTGCGGTAGTCGATGAAGATGGTGCAGAATGATTTTCCCGAGGAACACAATAATAAAAGTGTAGTCCGAAGTCCGGTGGCGGACCAGACGAGAAACTTTCGCGCGCATCGTTGCCCTTAATGTGTACACGTAATGTTAAGTACAAGCGTACACAAAGGTTCTCATCTTTTCCTCGCTCTCTATTTCTATCACTCCGCTTACTTCAATACTTACTCCGCCACCGCGTACTACACGACGTTGAACTCGAACGTCCCTGTGCGAACACGTATACAAATACAATACGTCTGTCTACATGTAAATATCATGTAGTACACACATACGCGTATGAAATTATTATTATTATTATTCTTGGGTTTTTCGCGTTATTGCACGTACGTGTATGTAAAATATACTGCGGATACGGCGAAACGGGGGAAAAGTATAATAACAATATATATGGTTACGAGAGAACAAACAAATTTGTTTTTCGGGAAAAATAAAAATAAAAATCAATAGAAATCCCCGACGACGCCGGCGGCCGTGACGGCAAAGTATAATTTTATTACGGCGACGACTGTGTGCGTGCGTTCGCGCCCGTGCGCGCGTGCACTTAAAAATCGCCGTCGGTGTCAGTGACCGAAGCGTCGCGGCGCCCCGGGCTCGGTTCCAGAATGTCTATTTCCAAATAGTCGTTGCGGGGCCCCGGCGCGAAATCGTAAATGTTAGGTTTATTTTTAAAAGCTCTCGCCGCCACAGCCGCCCGACGACGGACTTACTCGCAGCCGCCGTCACCGCCCCTCCCGGTCGCCGGTCCCGTCTGCCCGTCCGTCCGTGTCGCGCGTATTACGGGACGGCCATCAGAGCGTAGTGGCACAACGGTAATATAACTCGTTAATCGCGAGGTGATAGTCGGGGAACGGGTAAATGGGTCGGAAGGCCCCGGTGGCCGTCGGTGGACGGGGTGGTACAGGCCTACCTGCGATCACGTTTTTCCTTTGGCCGGAAACGGGACCTTAACGATTTCTATCCGATGTGTAGTTTTATATAGTTTTGATATATATTTTTAATTTTTTCGCGTTTATTAGGGGTCTCATTAGAAGCATGTCGGGACGGTCAAGAATTTCCCGGGGTTATTTAGATTTTTTTGTGGCGTCACTACGTTGCTGGTCGACATTCTACGAAAAATATATGTTCTGTTCTCAAAAGTATTTTTTTCTCTAGATGTCATGATTTGTTGATAAACTCTAAATCTACAACATAAACGTCATAGTTTATGTTCTTTGTACCGTGCTTTTGCCATGCTGCACGTTAGATAGACAAAAGCAGTCAAACACGAGATGACGGTGTAATTTATGGTTCTATTTTTCTAAAATTAAGACAAACAATTTCGAAATTATTATAAAGAAAATGTAATAATCAAATGTTTTTTATGATTTTTTAGAAAAAAAAAATCGGCTTTCTAGTTATACTAGAGGACTTAGGATGAGACTTTCATACTTTTAGTTTAAATTAAAATCTGGCTACGAAAAGTATGTTAAATGTATTAGGCTTTTTGGTCTAAATGCATGAAAAATACTGCGTGCTCTGACCACCTTAACTAATAATACACACTATTTGATCACATGTTATAGATTAATTGATAACAAATGACAAACCGCATGGATTGTAAATATACTTTTTTTACGCACTAAATCGGATTATGAACATTAATTCGACTGGTTTTTTCCAAGGGCTTCAATGAATAGACGACCCTCTCCGCTTGCGTTATGTACTGTCTTCGATCAGACTCACGACGCAGTAGACCGTCTGTTATGCGCCGTGCGAATTTCTAGCGACGTGTTTGCCGCACGTATAACATGGTTTCCGTGCTGCTATTACTCCTTCCCTCCGTGCGAATACCACACGACCATATCGATTATTCATTACGATTTTATTTCACTTTTTTTTCTCTTTTTATTTATTTATTTCTCTGTCTACCTGAAATAAAATTCAAAAATAACAATAAAAAAAACCCCAAATCTACATTCCATAGAAATGTATATTGCCTACACGACTGTATGAGGATGACTACCATGCTATACATATACGTATACATAGTTTGCTAACGTTACGCCATGAAAAAATTATTTCCATTTCTGCTGCAGTACATCTATATACGTACGTATACTATACGTTCCATTGTATTGTAGCTATAATAAACTCGTATGTGACGTTTTCGGTCCGTTTTTGGCATGAACATTCGGCGGAACCGGCATACGGGGTGGTTAATTACGCTTACGTGGTACGTCGAACGGAATCCAAATGTACTGTAGTTAATAAAACAAAACGAAAAAGTACAGATTTTTACTATCGTTATGTTTTTCCGTGTTTATTTTCTATATATATTTCTATAGTATTGTTCGTATGAATATGTCCCAGGAAATATAAAACATATTGTATACAATTAAATATTTCTTTAACTATAAGATTAAGCTTTCTCTTAGAACCTTTTACATCTAGGTTTATTTTAACTTTTAACTAAATTTATACGTTTAAAGTATTTACGGGTAAGTTTCTTTTCAAATAATAACACTTTCAATATTTCATTATTGTACAGGAAAAAAAACAGTAATGATAAGTTGTTCTTTAATATTTAAAAAAAGTTAATTCTCCAACTTTAATTTTAGTAACGTTAATTATGAGGAAAACAAAACCAGATGAATAGCCGATAAGTGTTCCTAAACGGCTAAATAATAAACAGTGTTATAATTGTTACATCAGAATAACAACTCATACACAAAATTAAATTAAATGTCTACTTAAATAATTAATATAAACTTTCATCTGTACATAATACAGTATATTATGGATTACCTTTTTTTCTTCTATTTATAATTCATAGATATAACTATAAATACAACTTCATATATCATACTGTGATCCGATTTACAAAATGTTAAAAATCCAATTCATTACACATAAGTTTAGATGACTAAGACAGGAAAACTTTATAAATAATAAAAAAAATTAAAAAAAAAAAACTATGGATTACCATTGTAAAATATCACGAGTAATCGAAAATTAACGAAGTTCACATGAAAAGATGAAATAAAACTATTCTTTAGTTTTTCAAAGTTTTTTCTTTAGAAAAATATCTTAGTTGAATAATATAAATAATAATTTAAATGATAGGTAAATAAATAATAATGAAAACAAACCTTTTTTCTAAAATCCGAAAATTTGATTATTGATGTATATGTTACTGACAATATGGATAATTCAGGTATTTTGCAAAATACCTAGGCATTGTACAAAATGTCAATTTTTTTTAGGCAAAATATAAAATATTTTATTATATGTGATTATACTACTCATATTACAGACTAAATTTAATTTTTATCTATTATTATATTATTATTATTATATAAATATTTTACTTAAACTACTATTTACTGATTATAACATTTTGTAGAAAAGTGACATTTTGAAGTGCAAAAATGTTATTTTTAAGGCAATTACATTTTTTATTTTGACATTTGGACTAATAAACACATCTTAAAAATCCTTAGCCAATTATTGTGGATTGAATTTTTATCAACTCATTATACTGTTCATCAGATAAAAAACTAATATTAGTGGCCAAATTTTTAAAAAAATTTTGTAGTTTGTTATAAAAATTTGACTTATACATATTACATATAAATCGTATTCATAGTTGCAACACACACGAAAATGAATACAAAAATGTCGATATTGTAATAAAATTATTAATACGTTCAATATTGTACTTTAGAATTATTATTATAGTAGTAAAAGAATATTAATCTATGTTGCGTTAAATCGTGTACGCACATTTATGAAAAACGATAAGTAAAGTCCTTGGTAATAGGCGAAGCCCAATTTTGTTCATTCTCATCATATCGTCTACTTCATGTTTGGCATTATACATAATACTTAGGCAAATCTCGTATATAATTATGTATTATGTATATTGCCGAGTGAGTTTTGGCATTTTATATAATACCTAGGCATTTTGCAAAATATCGGATTATCCATATTGCCGGTAACATATACATACAGGTGACTTCTTTAAAAGTTAACACCAAATAATTTTGTCTAGTGACATTGGATTGAAGTGTAGTATTTTTAAATAGTTAGGGTTGGTTGAAATACACATTTTTTTTAAAACTTCCAAATGTATAACCCATTTATTGTGCGCATGTGCAATACAATTTGCATTTTTTTTTTATAATAACACCTACTACCAACAAAAGATTTAGATAGACCGAATATTTTTAAGTCAATTCGATCCTATATACCATAGCTCTAAAACCAAAATTAACTAAATTAATTTAATTAAATTAAAATTATTGAATTATTCAACAATCATCCTAGAATTTTATAAATTATCATGCGATTTCGCAATTGTTTTTGTATTCTTAGGTTTACAGACATTATTCAATCATTTAAATTGATTAGATAGTTAATGGAAATTATTTTACACAAATAAATAATAGATATTGTTAAAATTATAAAAATTATGTTCATTTGTTTAATTTTCCTTAATAAATTAACTAACAGTTCGTGTTTAGACGTCGTACTGTTCACACGTTAATTGTTATGCGCTCCACTTTTATCTGCTTCCGATAGCATGCCATTGTTCGTGGCCAGTGCTCATCGCGGTACCCGTACCGACGGTAATGTATATTTTACCTAAACTCTCCTCAAACCAAACTGATATCACTTATCTATATAATTATGGATTTTTCTAATCAGCAACCAATTCCTATGAAAAAAAAAAAATCCCAAATCACCGTTTAATAAGCTGGTCTTTCCTACTATCATAGTAAATCGCAATCAAGTCATTAAGAATAACTCTCTGATAGTGAAAAAGTTTCAGTTGATGATTGGATTGTTATACCCCCAGTTTCTGACAAAAGATCGCTCGCCTCTTCTGGAAAATAACCAAAATCAAAACAACCGAATGAAAACATATTTAAATTGATCAATCGTTACTTAACTCTACAAACGGATAATGAACTCGATACGAAACCATTGATACGATTATACCGACCATATATCGTCCCCCTCCGATCTTCATCAAAACTGAAATTATTACGGGAGGCGATTTAAACGCTAAAATTTTCATATGGGGCTGTTTTCCCAACAATCACTTGGGAAAATCTCTTCACTCAGTCATCTCAAAAAACCAATACTCTTTCGTCTCACCAACAAGTCCTACATTCTGGCCCACCCAATAGAAACCTGGATATACCTGATTTCGTTACAGACAATTTTTAAACTCAAATTCACTAAGTAAAAATAGTGAAAATATTTGTGACATATCCCGTAATCATTCTCCCGTTATACTTACAGTTGATAGTATCCCTTCATTATCTACCAGACCTCCTCTCACCCAAGGATCGATTGTCTGGAAAATGTTTAAAATCAATTTGGATGACAGTATTGATCTCAAAATATTTCTTAAGTCTCATATAACTTATAATAAAATTGAAATAGCTGTCCAAAATTTCATTAAATCAATAACCAATGCAGTAATAAACTCTGCAACCCCAAACAATCCGCATCGAAGTGTTCCAAACGCTAATCTTCCTATAAGTCTTCTAATTAATGAAATATTACATGCCAGATCTGTTTGGCAGCGCACCTGCTATCCCAGCGATAAACTCAGCTATAATCATACTTCCAATAAGCTGAAAAAACTTCTCTCTAAATATAAATCAGAAAACTACGTCACATATCTCCAATTGTTAAATACCTTGAACAACTCTCTATGGAAAGCCACAAAAAGACTAACTAAAATCAAAAAGCTATATCCACCTCTACATAAATAAAATAATATTCTAGCCGAAACCAACGTTGAAAAATCTATTTCGTTTGGCAAGCACTTAGAAAATACTATTAAAAACCACCAATATTCAAGATCCTAGTCACTCAGATAAAGTCATACATTTTCTCTCGTCTCCTCTACCTATGTATTTTTCCATCAAACATATATCCCCAGGTGAAATCAGAAGCATCATCAAAAGACTCCCGATCGGTAAAGCTCCAGGTTATGATCTCATCAAAGTTTTAAAAAATCATTTTAGGAAAGGGAAATTATTAATAACATTTATTAATAATTCCATGTTTCAATCATCATACTTTCCTACCATCTGGAAAATTATTGTTATAATTTTCATGCCGAAAATTGATAGACCCAAATACTGGTTACTTCATATAGATCCAATAGTTTACTGCCTACCATAGGAAAACTTTTCGAAAAATGTCTCCACTAAAGAATCAGAACTATCTTATCTGAGCATAGTATTATACATAATACTCAATTCAGTTTTCGACCAAAAAATTCAACTTTACATCAAGTCTATCGTGGAATTGACATGATAGCTTCTGTGGTCGAAAATAAAATATTCTGCTCTGGACTTTTTCTTGACGTCACTCAGGCGTTCGATAAAGAATGGCATAATGGACTGCTTTTAAAACTTAAACAGTTCATGCCAGTACCATTATATCTAATTCTTAAATCATATTTAGAATACAGAAAATTCAAGGTTATACACGCCAATGATTTCCCTCCGCTGTACAACACCGAAGCAGGCGTCCTTCAAGGCAGTGACCTCTCATTTAACTTATACAATATCTTCACCGTGGACATCCCTAAGACTAACAACACACTACTAGTTACATTTTCCGACAGTACTGCTATACTTTTAAGCAATAATGATATAACTATAACTGCGCAACACCTCCAAAAACATTTAAATCTCATTGATAACTGGGCCAATAACTGGATGATCAGTATAGACGAAAGCAAATCCTCTCAAGTCACTTTCACTTTACGCTCCGGTATTTGCCAAACTCTTTTATTAAACTTTATTATACTCAAAAATAAAAGCATACCCGTCTAAAACGAGACAAAGTACCTAGGAATTATTTTAGATAAGCGCTTAACTTAGAAACCCCATCTCCAAACTAAAAGGAAACTCGCAACAGCAGACTCTAACCTTTTCCGACCCCTCCTTAAGTTTAAACTAAATCTACACATAAAAATGATTTTGTATAATGCAATGATTAGACCTGTCTAGTCATATGGAATTCAGATTTGGGAGGTGGCTAAATCCTCCAACATCCGACCCATTCAGTCTTTCCAGAATATTGCCCTACGCACTATACTCGTAACTGGTACTCCATGGTACATGACAAATCTTTCACTTCACAATGATCACAAAGTAAAAAATATCACAGATTATGGCAAAATCCATTATCACCGACTCTAAACTAAACTCAACTTTAGTAGTAATAATCCCCTCATTAAAAACATGACGCCACCGTACATCCCAGACAACCCCCTACGCAGGCTTAAACGTAATTGGAATCACGATGTGATCGTAATCTAACTAAAAGTTCGTAGGTGTCTCCAATGGTTGACTTCATTTAAAGTTGTTCTTAATGTTATGTGTTTATACTTCATCAAAATTACTAAATATGCTTGTTTATACAGATTGTTTCATATAAATATAAAAAAAATAACTAACATTTACGTCAAAGGTGTAATTCAGGTTAATTAATTCCTTAAGTTAAATTTAAATGATTTGATAATGTCTGCAAACCTACGAATACAAAATAAATACGCGAATGCATGATAATTCATACAATTCTGAGATAATTGTTGAATAATTCAATAATTTTAATCGAAACTATAATTCTTTGTCATTCAGTCAATTTTGGTTAGGTTAGAGTTATGGTATAAAGATATCAAAATCTATTGTTGAAAATAAGTTTGTTATTTAAAAAAATACAAGTTGTAATTCGCATGCACATAAAGGGTCAAACATTTAAAAATTACAAAAAAATATTTTAGTATTATAATAGTCTCGAACTATTAAAAAACACCCCACTTCATTTCAATGCTACAGAATTATTTAGTATTACATTTAAAAAGAATCACTCTGTTTGTGTGTGTGTGTGTGTGTGTGTGTGTGTGTGTGTGTGATATATTTAATATATACAACGTATGTATATGTGTGTGTTAACGATTATCAATGGTAGTCAAAATTATTAAATTATCATATATGTAATAAATTTATTTATAATTTAAATTATATTTTGATAAATTTAATAAATTTGACGTTACTAAGTATTTTTACAAAGTATACTGTAACTTTTTCTTATTAACAAATATAAAGTAATATTACTATCCAATAAGTAATTTACGTAAATATCAAATTAAGCCCTTATAAGAAGTAAATAAAGAAAACCAACTATATAATAACAAGGAATAATAATTCTTATTAGGTAATTTGCAGCGAAGTACCTTCAATTGAAAAAAATATATTTTATTGCGTTTTCTAAACAAATTATTGCTTAAAAATAGTTTTGTGAATTTTTGAATCACTGTCTCAAGAATTTCTGATTATATATTCAAGTGAAAACAATGTCAGCAATCTGAGGAATTGTATCCAAAGAAAATAGACTATTTAAGGTAATTATATAATATATCGCAAAAATTACATTAGTTTTATAATTTTTTATTAAACATTTTTATGCTGAGAACGGAGATACTTTTTGAAGGAATTAATTATCACTGATTTTTCATATACGGCAGTGACGCACGCAGGGGGGGATTAAGGGGTTGTAACCCCCCGAAATTTTCTCCGATGTCTAGGTTAAAATTTACAAATTTTACAAGTTTGAAATATGAAGAGCTAGTATTGAATACCTAGTATCATTGATTATAGAATAGTCTATTCTATTATCAATACTATTATTTAAGTCAAAATATATTAAGGATTTGCATAATTTTGTTAATTGTAAAATATGTTATATTTTTACATTGACCCCCCCCCTCAAAAAAAAAATCCTGTGTGCACCACTGATATATGGTACATATACCGGAAAAGTACAGACGTTTTAATCTGTTGTTATTTTGAAGGTGTGGGTCAATAGTAGAAAATGAACATTTCGTATTGTTTATATTTACATTTCCTGTAAGGTATTTAAATAATATGTCTTAAACATTGCAATATTTGTTTACAAACAATGATTTTTATATATATTTTGTTTAGGAAAGTAAAAATGATTCATTCAATGATGATTGAGTTAAGACTTTAAATGTGCTTTATATTTAAATGAAGTATAGAAAAACAAGGAAAAATTTCAAAAAATTAAAATATACCCGTTTTAACAATTTCCAGGCAATTTTTAGGTGTGCTGAACTTTACTCATAATCGTATTTAGAATGAAATTATTAATTATCATAGCTTTCAAATTTTTATATTAATAATAAGACAATACTGACTTTGGCCAAATTGAGTGAAGCGAAATGAATAACTCATCATCAGTCCAATGTCTTATGTTACTGTTGGCATTAAATTTTTTCTGATACATAGAATATGCAATTTGTTAATTGTTTAGTTGATAATACTGATCGATTGATAAATAAAATTATTCTTAGGATTATTAGCTTTTAACTTGTTGAAAATTGTACTATTATGGTATTAGAGTTTTACAGTTACCCACGATTTAATTTCATTATAATTATTGTAATTTAATTTTATAACAGTGTGGATTATATATAAATGTGCCAATGCATGAGTATAACTTAAACATTTCTTTGTTTATTGCCAAATGTTTTAACATGCAATTAGTCAAAAAATGATCGGATAATTGGATTAACAAACAATACTTGGATGTTACAACACTTAATTTAAAATTAAAAGTATTACGATTTTGTAATTATATAATGTAGATTGAAATATGAGATACAAATTACAAGTACTTATTAAACTTTTGTTATTATTATTCATTTGGCAGGTACTTGTTATATTAATTACATAATGAATAATTAAAATAAATATATTTAATAATAGTATGTTGATATATTGAATGTTTTTTACTTTGTTAATTATGAATTTATTTTTGATATGAATACAAAGACATTTTTTTATGGATTACATTGATTTTTGATAGAAAAATTATAATATTTGTATTATTTACTTACGGTATATACTCATACAGAGGCGTAGCCAGGATTTTTAAATGGGGGGGGGGCTAACCACTTTTTTGGATAGGTAAGGTAATAGAGGATATGAGAATTCACCCTTAACCCTCCCCCCCCCATCATCTACCACCAAGTTTCTAAACGTAATTCAAGCATTTTAGTATAGTTTTAAAAATATTTATTAACATATAGTTTATAATAATAATAATAATTTTGGTTTCAGTATTCAGTTACTTGCTCCACTCTGACAGCTGCATTCTCTTAGGCGAATTTCTGGCAAATTCAGTTATTATTTCACTTTCATCGAATTGCTCTTTTTTATTTATATTAGCCATAGCTAACCCATTCAGTCTGTTTTCCGACATGGTGCTTCTTAAAAAATTTTTTAAGCGATTAAGTGCTGAAAACGTTCTTTCCGGAGTAAAAGAGGTAACTGGTAACGTGGCGAATAATTGTAAAAGTATTTTAATGTTAGGTCGAAGATTGGTGCGATGAGAGAGTGAATCAAGAGCAGAATTCGGTTTTGGAATAGTCTTTTGACTCCATTCTTGCCTCTATATGAACAGGTCAGCTCTGATTGTAGATGAGGTATCATCATGGAGATCTTGGGCATATATTTTAGCAGCTTTTATAATATTTTTATCGTCATACATATTTAAATTGGCCGAAATAAGTCCTTCAATAACATAAATAACATAAATAAGATAATATAACATCAATAAGCCTTTAATTAAAACGAGCATCCATTGATTCAATTAAATAGTCAAGATACATTATACATATAAATACGGCCCATGGGGGGGCTATAGCCCCATTATCCCCCCCTTGGCTACGCCACTGTACTCATATAAGTTATATTTATTTTAAATAAAATAATATTTTTTTTCTTAATATTATAATATATACAATCTATATGGTCTATAAATAATTTTCAGATTTTAAAATTCTTCATTCTCTCTTATTAACTAAAATTGTTATCAATAGTTAGAGAAATGTATCTAAACAATTAACACACATTTTAGTGACCTATTACTCAAATATTAAATAATTATTTATTAAAACAGATTTGAATTTAGTGGTTAGCATAAATATTTGCCTACTAATTTTATATAATACATTTGTAGCTCTATTATATGTATCATATAAATATCATATAATATAATTATTACATTTATATATTTATATATTTATACATATTCGTAATATATTGCTTATGTATATATGGTAATAATAAAAATATTATTATAATCAAAAAAACTTAAACTTTTTCAAGTTCATTGTTTATTAAGGTTCGAAACTTTGAAATTCATACAACTGAATTATTAACAATTTTTAAAATTATTAATATTTCGTTTTTAGCATTTTGTTTGTCGTCTAGTTGAACTCTCGTTTAAAATACTGCGTGTCTATGTGCGTTTGTATTTTAGGTATAATGCCTTTACATATACCTTTAGGTAAATAGAACGCAGAAGGGGATGAAGGGTACAACCTCCGGTATTTTCGCACTGTCTGACCTTCTACCCCAAGACGCACCTGCGCAATGGATTAAAGTGTTTTGAACACGACAAGGACGGGAAAGTATCAATATTTTCCCATGGCTTTAACCGACGTCTTTGGGGTCAACAAACTCGAATGAAAACCGAATTTTTTTTTACAATAGCGTGGGATAAATTCAAAATTACTGTTCTCAGAAATCTGAAATTTCTAGGAGGGTAGCCTAATTTATATAGGGATAATAATATATACACATAGTATAGCGCATAATATATTATATAATATAAACTTTAACACTAAAACCATGCGCATATTATAACAGACACCGGGACGGCTGCATGTAGTATATATACATACTTTAATGCCCTATATTAATAGGTGAACAACAGGTGTAGTTTACGTTAGCCGTTTTAATGAGAAGTATGATCTGTTGGTAAATTTGAACACTTTCTTGTTATAAAAAGAAAATATACTCAGTTAATGTCAAAATTATAACAAAAAAAAAAAAAAAAAAATCCACAAATCGATTAATACAGCGTTTCTCAAACTTTGATATATCTATTAATATATCAGAAAGAACATTTTTTTCGTAATGTTAAATTTGACCATTCAATTATATCCAGTATATATTTTTACTTCTCAAATCATATAGAATGATTAAAGAACGGTCAACGCAATCATTTTTTGTTTACCTATGTATTTTATCAAATGTCAAATGTTTTTTCAAGTAGTAATTCCAGACGGACTCATATGACACAATCGTTTGCTGTCGTCATTTACAAGAAAACAACTAGGGAGGTCTGTTTGTAAGTGAAACGTGTTTTTTTCGAGAAGTAATCACACGCCTACAAAAACTCTAAAAAGCTACACGAAGCGACAAAAAAGTTGATTTTTTCACATATTTATGTATAAACATGAAATTACTATTACTAGTTCATACGTTTATAAGTAAAAACAATTTATAATCAATTGCAAGCAATTTTAAAATATAACTATCGCGAATTAAACTGTATAATATAACTGGGTTCGGCCTCTATTTTTTATTCTGAAAATATATTTTATTTATAATATTATATAAAATAAATACTAAACAATGACCTAATACAAAATTATTTCTTTTCAGCTTTAATTATTTATCATTCGTCGTGTCACACAAATTGTTAAAAAAATCCCTATAGTCAAAAAATTATTCAATAATAAAAAAAAAGTAAGTAGGTACAATTAAATTGTCCATCAGAAGAACGTACTGCCTACTGAATACTTTTACAAGTACACATTACAAATTACTTTATTTAAGTATTGTGTTAGAAAACAATCAACTGAATAATAAACTTTGTAATCATGTTTTCATGCGTACATTATTATCAACTACATTTTAACTCATTCAGAAACGACAGAGATTTCGTATAGCGACATTGAGTACAAGCAGAAGCGTATTAACATGTTTTCCGCTTGTAGGCTTGTGAAAAATTACCGTCCTCAATAACTAAAATATTAGATTAAGTTACAATTTATTTACTATAAAATATAAATTAATTAAGTAACAATTTTGATTTAAATAATAAAACATAATTTCTTAAGAGTTAACATTTTTTTTAATTAATAACTACAGAAAACAGATAAAATACATTCTTTAAACTTGGATATAATAATTATTAATTATATCGGTCTAAGTGGAAATTTGCTAGTAGCAAAATTGTCGATTAAATCTTTAAAAATAATTATTATTTTAACATGTCATTCTCTATTGATAACAATGCCAAAATGTTTAATTTTTCAACAGCTTAAGTTAGTTTTAGATATTTGAATAAAATATTAGTTAAATGACTAATTATACCACGTAGAGTAACTAAATTAGTCACACAGTACTACTAAGTCGGTTTGAATTAGTCACTTCTACCCCTCAATATTAGTCACTATAGAACTGTTAGTGCTACAAAAAGTAGAAGCTTTATATTTAAAAAATCAGTCAATTTGTATTTGATCCAAAAATTGTTTTAAATTATTACTTTTTAGTTGGAAAATTATTTATGGTGGTCACTGCTTAACCATTTTCTACTCTTCAAAAAAAAAAAAAAAAAAAAGAAGAAGAATAGTAAAAATAATCAATAAATATAAGTAAATAAAATAAAGGGAAAAAGATTTACGTAGAAAAGATTTACGTGAACAGCGACTGAATTCAGAATAATTATTTATTTCTAGATATTTTATTTTTTAAAATCATTGATAACGATTTCTTTCATTAATATTCCTGAATCTTATATATATATATTCATATAAACGACGATAAAAAAATATGAAAATAGCTATCTTGATAACTGTTGGTAAGGTATTGTCTAATATTTTTTCATTTAGGAGTATATACAACATGTCTTACAATGTCAGAAAACCTAAAAACATATATAAATATAATAATATGTAATACCGTAAAACGTATAATCTTCAACAATTGCCGTTGTAGGCACGTGCCGATAGTGTCTGCATATAAGTACGCCACTGAGTACACACTTCAAAAAATTCTGCACAAATACGGTAACATTTAATTTATCTGTTGTCATTTTTTCAACAATGTCTCATAAATGGGGAAAACTGTATTCGTGTACTGTTTAAAGCTTTCAGCCGACGCATTTAGTGGTTAAAAATAAACACAGCCCTGTTTAAGGGTTATAGAAAAACGTTCTCCAATCGCGTAGGCGTGAAACTAGTGTAAAAATAAACTTTGTCACCTCCCGGTTGACAACAAATACCAAGGGGGCCAACATTTGAAAAATAAGGATTGAAAAAAAAAAATTTAAACACGCACTCGTCAGGAGGTTACCATTTATTATTCAACTATAGTACAGTATCCGGATGGGCGACACGTCACACGTAGATTAGAGATTCTATTACTCAGAACAAGCAAGCTCTTGAGTCTCGTCTAATAATTGTTCATTGAAAAATAAATCATATTCTTTATCTCATTTTAAATACTTGTACAAAAGTAATAATACGAAATGATAAGATAATACTTACTGCTGTTGAAATTAGAGGGAATCCGTCACGGCGTGGATATTCAAAAAGTTAACTATGCGGAGCACAACCATTTTCGAAGGAATCATTTATAATGTGTGACAACTTGTTCTGTTTGTATTCTAAAATAAAATACCAACAAATTATTTTCCATTTATTTGATTATCCACGTGTATGTCTTAAAAAATCAATTTTAACACTGAATATGATTTGTTCATGATAATATAATTAATAATTAGTATTCCAAAATACTTAGGCTAGGTTCACGTGGACGCCCGTATATGTGAACCTAGCCTAACTGTAAAAAAAACTATTTTGAATCCAACCGGATATTATAATTCATAGAAATCATATCGGGGATAAGCTGATAAAATTTAGCCTTTCTTTAATTTTATCGAACTGCTGGCAAGTTTGTCTATAACATTTCAATTGGGATTTATCGAATCGTTAAAGTTTTTATTTAACGGTTTTTAAATAATAAGTGATTATAAATATTAAAATATAATAAACTTGTATCCCTTTGAAAGCCCTTCCTCGATAAAATATGAATAAATGTAAATGGGTTTCAATTAAAGTAGCTCAACCCACCATTTTAACAACTATCTATGTGAATTAAAACGTCAAAATCCATATGAATAAACATAGGTATCTGCTTAAAAAATATGCAAAAATTTTAATTTTCTAAAAATATAAACGTTATCGAAGGCGTTTAAACTCCACCAATAATATATAATAATTATAACATAATATCTATATTAGATGTAATACGTCTTAATATGTTAATGAATAAAATAGTTATACTATTATATATACTATTATTGCCTCATTAAACTTATTATAATTATAATAATAAATTATAAATTAATTCTATGAATGTTTGCAGATTGTTAAAAGGCAAAAAAGAAACAACTTTAGTCTAATAAAAAAAAAAAAATTATTAGTATAGTTTAAAATAATATTTTCACATAACTTCGTGATGGTAGTCTGGATTAAAAAAAAAATGTGAATATATATTGTATTGTATTTCAGAATGTTTTATATATTCAAAAAGTTGAAAAAGTTGATAACACGATGTAACTACTTAAAAATGTTTAATAGTTAATGAATATTAGTGAATACAATAATTGAATTATTTGTATTATTATTATATTATTATATATTTATTTTATTATTATTATTATACATATATATATATATAAATACATTAATTATTAAGCTAATAAATGTAACGAAAAAGTTAAATTTAATTTTATAAAATTGTTGTAAAAATAAATAATTGTTTAATTTTACACAAGAAAAAAAACACTTAATGAAATACGATTGGATGGTAAAATGGGGCAACAATATAATTAATTGAAACATTAATTAACGTAATTTATAGCTATAAATAACAATTGATAGACGTGTAAAATTGAATTACATATTTATGACGGTGTAAATAACATCCAAATATTGATCCATAATTATAAATTAGCCCTGCGTAATTTTTACGCTAGGTTATTGAACAAATTTACATTTGGGTAATGCACAAATAAATTATGTGTATTCCATTTTTCTTACAATAACGCAAAAGTAAAATAAACATACAATATCATCAAAATTGATTACATTTATTTTGTTTATAAATATATATACACAAGGAAAATATTTATTTAATAAATAAGTAATAAAAATTATTTACTTTCTTAACGAATCATACGTAGAAATTAATTGTTTAATATATTATACGTCTGAGAATGAAATATTTCTGTAAAAAATACATTAATCTTAAAAGTCAATATATTGTATTAAAAAAGTGGAGTATTTTGGTCTCAATTAAGTTCAGTCCGTTATAATGATAAACCCTTGAAACGAGAATTCAATCAGGGGCATATTCACATGTTTCCCGCTTGTAGGCCTATATAAAATCCTTTAAATAGCCCTCAATAACTAAAATATTAGACTAAGTTATCATTTATTTACTATAAAATATAAATTAATTAAGGAATATATTATATTTAAATAATAAAACATAATTTCTTAAGAGTTAAAATTTTTTTATTAATAACTACAGAAAACAAATAAAAGACATTCTTCAAACTTGGATATGATAATTATTAATTATATCGGTCTAAGTGGACATTTGCTAGTAGCAAAATTGTCGATTAAATCTTTAAAAATTAATTATTTTAACATGTCATTTTCTATTGATAATAATGCCAAAATATTTAATTTTTCATCAGCTGAAGTCGGTTTTAGATATTTGAATAATATATTAGTCAAATGATTAATTATACCACGTAGAGTAACTGAATTAGTCACTCAGTACTACGATAAAAAATAATGGAAATAACCATCTTGATAACTGTTGGTGGGGTAAGCTATTATCTAATATTTTTCATTTAGGAGTATATGTTACATATTTTACAATATCAGAAAACCTAAAAACATATAAAAATATAATAATATAAGATAGGGTTAAACGTATATTCTTCAAAAATTTGACGCTGTTGGCACGTGCATGTAAATGCGCCACTGGATTTAGTATCTAAGACAGAATGGCCGTACATAGTAAATATCAAATACATTGTATCAATATGCATATTTTTTGTTTAAACGTCTGAACACATAATCTTTTCGTTGATATATATATTTATCTAAAATTATGCGTTTCTTAAAAACTGCAGAAAATACACAGTACATGAATTTCCTCAAATTCAATATTAGTCCTAATTCAATAATCAATAATATATTTATCATAATATTAGTTTGAATAAAAAAGGGTTAATTCGCTGAAAGAGTTTTTGATTACAATCGTTATAATACGTAGAAATTGGATAGGTAGGGATGGAGACATTTGACAGTTACGACAATAGACATAAAAGGTCCGCAAAAGCTAAGAAGAAGAAAATATCTGTATAATTATGTGTTGTACTTCAATTCTTGATTGGAATGATTGCTGCGCATTTTTGAATAGGTAGCATAAAATTGTATAGACCGTTGTCAACCACAAGTCATGTGCACGGATATAACACTGGGATTTACGCCATTAACATTTCTATACGATCAATGCGAATATCGGTTGCCTATAGTTTGATTAAAGGTATACATGTAAAACGTAATAACCCTACGATGATTGTGTATTTTCAAATGAAAACTTATGGTAAAATATGTGCTAAAATTCCACCCACACGTTTTAAAATATTTTACTCATTCGTCAATTGCATTCACGAACGTCGTTACGAGCCGTAATAAAATAAAAAAGTAATAACGAATACACGTGCTATCGTACACCTTAACAATATTGTTATTACGGTCGAATATCACGTGAAAATCGACGTTACAACGATTTCGATCACCGTACGGCGTTGGGCCTCAAAGGGGTTGTTGGTGGGTTGTAATCGGAGTCGTAAATATAGATCACACGCGTGGCAAGGAGACTTGTCACCGAAGGCGATATAAGATATTGCCGGCGGTTGGTCTGAGGGATAGGTCGTTACGAGAAGGCCGACGTCGCCGAGATACGCTGCATCAGTGTTAGGGGATGTGGGAGAACAACTGAAATTCTTTTTGCGGTCATGTACGTATACACAACGAGAGAGAGGGAGCGAGAAGAGGGTAAGAGAAAGATAGAAAACAAAGTGAGGGTGAGAGAGTGAGAGAGAATGGGAGGAAGGGAAGGCGCGTGAGAGTCTTCGACAATTCGACCCTTCAATGACGTTAACGCGCGCTTTTATGATCGCTCTCACACGGAGCAAACACACAAGAATAGAGCGCCGCCACGACCGTCGCGATGTATAACGGCATCGCCGCGCCGCCGTTTGTTTTGAGAAAAACATAATTTTCAAAAGGTGTACGACGAGCGAGTGCGTGTGTATATCATTACTTTTTTTTTCCTTTTCTCTCGTTCGCCCGCGTCCGCGTGCGTGTGTGTCAGTTGTTGTGCATTCGTTCTCGCAATGTTATTTTCGAGTTCGGGTATCGAGCAACCGCCATCCCCACCTCCACGACAAAACTGGTTGCGCCGACGACAAGGGGGTGTATGACGACGGGCGCGCGTGTGTGAGTATGTGCGGTGTGCGCGCGTTAACGTTGTATAGAAGAGGGCACAACACGACCGGCGACCGTGAGAACATTACGCACACGCACACATTTACGCGGGCTAACACGCTAACGCACGAACGCACACGAACATGCACACCAACGACGCGAGGGTTGTATGTACGAGTCGCCCAGCGCACATGCGCGCGCGCGTGTGTGTGTGTGTGTGTGTGTGTGTGAAAACGCGGTGTTCTAAAGAAAGCGTCGTGGTCGGTGGCCGGTGGGGTAGTGGCGGTATGTGACCTTCTCACTCGGTGCGCGGCAACCGCCGTCTCACTCGCTCGCTCGCTGCTCCTCGGTCTGCGTCCCGGGCGCCCGCACGATTCACACGGGAACCTGGCCGGTCGTCGCGTGCATAGCTTTTGTGTCCAGCAGGTGGTGGCGGCGGTGGCTCCAGCGACATTCCTACCGTGTACACGTATGCACATCGTACGTCACGTCGCGTATGCGCGCACGGATATTTTTCCACAGTTATCGGACGCGCGTCGGTCGTCCCATCGTTTGGCGGTGTGTTACCCGTCCCGTCTGCCGCTGTTATGAGAAAACGGCCGCAGCCTCGTGCGGGTATCGCCGGCGTGTCCCGGGACGATATGACCCGTTCGACCGTGTTCCGCTGACGGAGACCTGGATCAGCGACTGGATGTGTATCTATGCGCATAAGACTCTAACGTCGTGTTCAACACGTCCGATAACGTCACGCTAAAGTTACACTTCCGTTTGAGTTGTACGATAGGTCTCGTGTTCTGGTCCGAGCGAAAATCCGCCGTACTCCATCGATACTGTCACTGTTCGCGCAGCACGGTGCGCGGTTCGCCACCAACACCGACGGACGTTTACGGTCGCGGTACACGCGAGTGCGTCAGGACTTACGGGTAGGTTAGGTTTCCGACGCACACGTGTTGCCGTCGTTTGATCTCAATTTAACCATCGATTTTTTTTTTTTTTTTGTACGCTCTACGGACGAGCGGCGATGTAGAGACCGAAACGTCGAAAAGTCGAAATAATTGTTAATATTTTCCACACGGGTTATCACACCATAGTTTATTGAAGCATTTCATCCAAAAGTCATAGTTACGTATATACATAGTTAATATCGGTTACACACCATAAGATTTACTACACAGTGTACAAGATATCAACTGTATGTAAATTTATAAATATGGTACTATTAAGATGTCAGTCGGGAATCCGAGGAAAATAAATACCTGTCAGACAATAAAATCCTTCCTGCTAAGGGTTACCGATGAGCAATAAATCTTTCGATTCGGTAAAATACTTGATAAAGAACGTTTTGAGTTCATACAATTGTATTTTATTATAATTTAAACCAATTAAGTTGGAAGTTTAAAGTTATAGTAACTTTTAAATTAAAAGGTGTACATAATTGTAAAAGGTAATAAAAAATGAACGAAATCATTCTCAACCAAAAAACAAAACCTAAACATTTTTTTAAAGATTTTTAACGTACATTTTTGTATTTAATCGAAAATTCTTACCTATGTAATTTTGTAAATTTGTCCACGAAAATAACATTTTAAATAATAAAAAATTAAATATTTATTTTTATAAACATTTCAAAAGTCTTTGGATGTAATGACATTGTATTTGTTGTATGCTAATATATTCATTGTTTGAAAATGGTTCATTTTATCATAGTATCATAATAATATTTTATGATTATGAAATTTCTTTAATGATAATTAGTATTCCTTTTACGTGCAACACTATAGCACAAAGTATATAAATAAATAAAAAACCTATCTATATAATTTACTTATGCTATAAACTTATATGAAACTATTTTAGTTTACCGGCTTTACCAGACCATTTGTGTGTTTATCCAAATCTTCTTTTAGACAAAAAAAGAAATGAAATATATTTATGAATAGTGTTAAATTGAAGTAATATTAATACGATGACTAAATGAGCGAAATAAAATTGTTACATTGATTGAAATATGATAAAACAGTAGTCTTTCTTAGATATATATATACATATATATGTATATATATATATATATATATATATATATCTAATATTTGAGTAAATGTGGGAATTTTAAGAAAGTGAACCTAAAACCTGGGCATAATTATTTTTATGATTTTCAAGGACCCGTAGCTCCGTTCTTTTAAACTAAATTTGGGTTTAAATCTCATTCTTGATTGCAATCAATCAGCTTAGCGGCTACAAAAACTATGGACACGACCCAAATTATGATACTTATCGATTATTTTTACATGTTAGCCACGCTTAGGGATGACAGGGGCGTCTAATTAACAAGTTAGGTCGACATTTTTCAGGTGTTTACGAATTGCAATAGAACATTTTCTATATTCAATGAAAAATGGTAAAATAATATACGAAGTTTTTTTTCATATTATACAATATTTTGTTTCATTTACACACATAGATTATCTTATGTACTCAATAATTCAACGCAACTACACAATTAATGAAAAAAATTACTACCAAAGTAAATGATAACTATGATTTTTACTGAATGTATCAATTTAAGTAATAAATCACCGAAGAAAGTTATTTACTTTTTTCTATTCATGAATCATTCACTTTGTTTATTTATTTACAGTTTAGCAGCATAAGAATGTAACGAAATGTTTGGAAATATTTTAAATAATTTGGTGATGACAATTGTTTTTTTTTGTCAATAAGTTGATATTTTTATTCATTTTGTGATAATTTTTGAGAAAATATGGTTATTAAAAGAACTAAACTCAATAAATTAAATATATTAGGATAATGTTTACTGAATGATAAAAATGTACAAGAAACTTATAATATGAATTAAATTTTAAAAATGTAGAGAAATGTAAACAATAATTATATTATAGATATTAATTCGGAGTATAAATACGAGATAAAAGATAATTAAATAATGATTTTCCAGCTGGTGAATAAATTAAATAACAAATAGGTTTCAGTTAAGTATACTCGTAAGGAAATATTTTATTTTTATAATTCAATTTCAGTTTGTTGAGTAATATAAATATACACTAGAGTCTATACGATATAATAGTGTAAAAATGATTGGGGTTTTTTTTGTTTCCAGCTATTAAATTTGAAGTAATACCGCATGGTAAACAGATAACTCTGAACTTTAAATATAAAAAGTCATTATATATATGTATATATAGAAACCTTAAAAAAAATTAATCATTCTCGATAGTAAGTACTAGACCAAACTGTCGAGTCCATAAATCAATGATTTGATAGAATTTTTATTAATATCGATCGTATTACATTGTATACACTTAGTACTATTATCAGTGATGGCGTGCCAAATCTCATAAATATTTTATACCAAATCCTTTAATGTACTTATCGAATATATATTCATAGGCTCGAGTTAACATTTTTTGATATATTTTGAATTTTGTACGAAATTTCAAAGTTCTATTTATCAACTTTGATTATAAATTAAAGAAATAATCAATAATTAAAAAAATTTCATAGTTTAGATTACAGCACTCGATTATTAGAGAGTGTAACAATAACATACAGCTATTATAAATAGATGGATCTACAGGTAAACGGTACAATTCAAATTCAACAGCAAGTTTTACATTGATATTACGGACAGTTTTCGAAATCTAGCAAAGCGAACAAAAAAGTTTAATCAAATATACTTATATATATATATATATATATATATATATATATATACGTGCTTTTGCATTGTACATAGGTGGTAATTAAATGAATTGCACCCCGTTGCGTGTAGGAAGTCTATAATATAGCATTATACCATAGTTATAAACTGTATAACTTGTAGCTTTTTTTTTTTTTTACAAATATACAGTCGCTTAGTATTAATATTTAATAATAACTTTTTTGGGGGAGATCTAGTACTTGGGAATCACACGAATGTCACTTACATTTCAGTATCGTATTCGTATACATACTAATATTTTGTCGAACAAAAGTGTCGGATAATTGTATCGTAAATAATCGAAAATACATGAACATGCATTAAAAGCACTTTGTATAAAAACACAATATTTATAGCATAAGCATGCGTATCTAGAGAATCGTGATATGCGTAAATACTGATGATCGTGTGTTTAATTGTAACGCATACCATACACACGTACCGTAATCTTAAGTATTTAAATCGATGGATATCGAAGGTATTAATCAGCTATATTTCTGTATAAAATCATAAAATGTATTTTAATTTTTTTTTTTTTTTCAATCGTTTTAAGAATACATCTCGTGCACAACGCGCACGGTTTTCCAATTAAGTATCGTTATTAAAACGTCCAGTTGTACGCGCGCGTATTCCAGAGTTCATCCCGATTATTGCTGCGCGTCCGTCGTAACGAAAATGTTAGCAAATCATTGTTATCCGTAACAAATGACAGTACGTTCACGATATTTAATATACGAACGTACACGTAGGTATATATATACTTGTAACGTAATCGCACGACGAAGTTGTCAATTGCGCACAGTTTCATATAATATAAATTTTACCAATATGATTGCATTATTTAAACGTCATATAAACTGGCATTCGTTTGACGCATACGCGTATCATTTGGTCACGCCCACTTTTCGACTGCAAATTGCGTTTTTGAATTGGCCATCTCGTACGAATCCTACGTACGGTCACGCGTATTACTTTTATACATAAATCTGCGCATAATCGTTGTCCATAAACCATGTTGCTTTTAATGTTATCGTACGGAATTCAAAACGTTTATCTATATTTAAATACACGTATAATATATCACATCAAACGCGTGTACAATAATTATCTACACGCACATATGGGCTTACTGCAGTACAAAGTGTAAGTCAATATAAATATGCGTCTGCGTCTAAGAAAATCCACGAGGGGGCAGATTAAAATGTGATTATATTTGAAACACTGTGATCGCGTGTTAAGAGTAAAAAGTTGGTAAGAAAAAAACGACCGCGGTATAGCTTCGACAACCGTGAAAATATGATTCTAACGGAACTCGCGTATGATTTATACAGAACAATATTTTTCTACTCGAAATCGTATACTAATAAGATATATTATAATTTATTATTGTAATTTTAATTGTATAACTATTGCTCTGTGATCTAAATGAACGCAGAGAGATACTTAGAACTATCGGAGCAAGACGGCGGAACATTGTTGGTTACGTATCGAGGCACGAAAACGAACTAGTTTACATAGAACAATATAAGGGAAAATTAAAGGTAAGAGTAAACCGAGGACGTCCAAGGACTTTATTTGTCGGGCAAATTATCTCCGATGGTGCGCTGTAGAGCAACATGGAACTAAAGAGGTTTGCTGGAAACAGGGAAACGCGAGTAGCGCGTGTCCGACTGCGAAACCAATCAAAGGGTTGAATACAAGACGGGAGAGATATTATTATGCCAACGAACTCAACAGTGTATAATATACAATAATAAAACATAAACACGAGGAAAAATCCCACAAATTATAATTATAAGTTCCAGATCATTGTACGTATTGTTTTCGTCCATCGTCCATCGAGTACGGAATCAATAAAGTAATACGCCGATATAGGATTGGTTGGGAAAGTCGTTTTACTTTTCGAAACCCACATTTTTGTTATTTCTACGTCAACGGGGACTTATTAAAATCTCGATAATTGTTGATCAAGCAGCGATGAAATTTGCCATTTGCACCCCCGTCGATCGCTGCCACAGCTGAAGCTAAACGCGACGGGGCAGCATGGAGACGATCTTCGAAAACTTTTACTGCCACGTGATTTTAAACGCTGCTCGTTTCAACCCTCCCCCCTGTTGTTTTCCTGGAACTGTACTCAAACCGTTTTCGGGCATTCATACACTAACGTATATACCTATTTATGCGCAACATGACTTAAAATCGTGTGTACTAATCGCGCACTTAGACTAAAGTACCTGAGCAAAAAGTATAGTGTAAGCACTATGGAGTTTGAAATTGTCTAATAAAATTTCGTTCGGTGTAAGAGTCACACAATATCGGTTACTCGTACATGAACGAATACCGTAGAATTGCGGATTAATGCACTGAAAAACGTGTGCATCGTGCTTACAACAAATTTAAATCTGTTTTCATAAGATCAACACAATATATAGTTCATCATCTTCAACCGCAGAAATTACCAGTAAACGGAAAAAAAATCACCGTTAATAAAATAATGTACGACATGGTATAATATAAATTGAAATATTGAACATTTCTACATAATACATTTATACCATGGGTTGAGTTATGTTTTTAAGTTTTTTTTGTAATGAATGAATATATGTATAAATATTATGGGGGAAAAAAATACGCGAACAATTTACAAGGGGAGTATTGCGCGTTGATTTATTATTGACAAATATAGGGCATTATATAAGAATGAAATTTGATTAAATTTGGAGTAAGTATATTTTTTTCTACTATTTTTTTCTTTTTTCTATAACTAGTAAAAATATAACTGCGTACCGGTATTTCTGTCACATTTTTTCCGGGGATTTTTTTCGTGGGATTTTCTTTCGATGATTATATGGCTTTCATTATATGAACTATCTATGCGTCACGGGCTGCAGTTTACCACAACTTTGAATTTGGCGTGCAGTACGAAGAACAAATATTAGGGCTTGCAACGCATCTGCAGAACCGCGGGCAGTTAGGTACATCGGGACGTATAATCGTATTGTGTTCTATATATTACCGACGGAAACGGTGACGGGCGCGGGCGAAGTGCGTATTGTTCGTCGTAAAACGTGCGGGAGAAGCTAAAAAAGCGAATTTCGCGGAATTCCGAATCGTCCCGGACGGGGCAGAGGAGAAAAAAAATTGTATTTCATTTGCGGCGGCGGCGGCAACGTGGATTTCGCGAAAGACGTCCATTTTGTTACAGTCGCCCGTAGTCGGTGACGTCACGGCGCGCGTTCACCAACCTACACAGGGCCCCAACGTTGGCCGCGCCACCGCTATCTTGGCGACGGCCGTGCACACATAATAATATAAATATATATATATATATATATATATACCACCTATATATGTATACGTATAAATATGTATATGTGTATATAATGTGTTACATACGTATACGGCGAGCGATCAGTGCTGCCTCGTTTCGCACGTTATTATTGCGCGCACACGCGTTTAGAAATTACAGAAATTACACGGGGACGGTGGTGGTGGAGGGGGGGGGGGGAAGAACCGCACGAATAAAATTCACGAAAAACAGGATATTATTATTGCATGATATATATTATATATATATATATATATATATGTGTGTGTACCGTGGCGATCACACGACGCAGTTATTGACGTATACGGCGTACGGGTACGCAGTGGGTACTATTGTACCGCTGGTTTACGTCAACTGCAGGGATGAAAGGATTAGAAAAATAGAATAAAAAATGTATGTTCACCGGACCGAATATTAGGACACGCAAAAACCTTAACGTGAAGAAAAAAAACTACCAACGTTCGGCGAGGAGGGCGAACCGAAGGAATAAATATAGGACGAAACTATATAAGTATATACGTACAAACATTATAATCGTCCTCGTGGTATATAGTCGTCCGTCGTCATCGCCACCACACACACACATACACACACACACACACGAACAAACACACTCGTACACAAACGCCAGACACGAAAACGATGCCATTAACTGTACGGTATATGGACGGAAATTATCGGTCGGTATGCGACTCGTCTCGAAAGACGACCGACGCCGCGGCAAAATTATAAGTTCACCTATACAGAGCCCCCGGGCCCGCCGGACTCCTAAATCGTGCCCCTGGAGTCGTGAACCTCGTGCCAGCCGTTCGCGAAAAAAAAAAATGTTATAATGAACAAAAAAAATTCACCGAAAATATAATATACGAGTGTTCCAAAAACTATATATATATATACGTATACGAGTATACGTTTACAATATACGTAAAAGTGTATAAAGACGAAGATATGATAAATTATATTTTACGCGCATGGTAATTCTTGTTTTTGCACTCGTTTGTTAAATACAATGAGAATTATGCATTATCTTTCGAATACTGCAATTTATTACTGTTGTAGAATACGAAAATTGTTTTCATGCCTTTTCAGTATTTTTAGAAATTATACACATTGATAAATAATATATGGTATCGTTTTAACCGCGTTATAAATTATATAATTTACAATATGTATTTAACGTGTTATAATTTTGAAATTATATATATATATTCGTAAACTTGGCCCACACCCTTATACGGTATAATGTTCGAATCAATACCAGTGTAGCAAATTATTTGTGTACAATACTCTTTACGTAGAATCTTAAGACAAATGTCTACAGTAATTAGATTCCTAAAATTATTGTTATTGAAAGAGAATACTTATGAAAAAAAAATAAAAAAAAATGACTCAGATGACTAACATGTACGATTGTCGATTATATATAAGTGTTGTATAAGAAATTAATACGAACTAATATTATATATAAAATTATTGAACTTGTAGTATATGTATTAGTTGCTTCCTTTGAAAAACAAAAACAAATTTATTTTTAATAATACCGTATGCAAACTGGTAAAAATAATGGAAACGTTTAATACGACTAAATTATAATACGTAACAAGGCAATTTCAATGGATTGCTAGTAAGGCTAGACAACAATCGACTTTAAATATATACTAAATATTTCTGCCATGTAGTTGTCCTTCCTATTATTAGGATTGTCTACATAACTTCTCCATAATTATAGAGGTTACCGAACAAATATAATGTTTGTGAACCCTAGAACAACAGATTTTTCTTTTTTTTTTTCCGTGCCGTACGTCATATGTGTTCTGTCTCAGATTTCGGTGTTACGTCTATTCTAATATTATTGTTGCGAGATTTGCGTACAAAATAAATTAGGGCCGATGTATTTATAGTAACGAAATATAGTCAGAAGCGATGATATTGTACAGCCGTATATTTATGTGCGGGACAATCGGAGCTATCTACAAAAGAAAGCACTTACAGCCTAGATTAAAACCGCATGATGAAAACGTATCGATGAAGGAGAACTGCTAGATATAAGTTTTTTTTTTTATTAGTTCTAACTGTGTTTTATATCAACGCGACGATTACACAGGTACGCGATTCGTGTACAGCTCTATATATGCACACGTATAGCAAATATTTGTTAAACACGGCTTATCCGAGGGATCATGTTTTACGGATTATTTTTTGGGGACCTAAATTCCGAGGATATTATTATTATCATTATTCAAGGGGTTATTATTCAGTGGTAATTTTCATGTGCATCATGCGCGTTGTTATATGCATAGATATGTACCTATACACAATAGAGAACGCTGTTAGGTTTCGAACGCTGAGACGGACGGCGTGTGACGCAAAAAAAAAAAATAAAATAAAAAAAGAAACAGTGTGAATATTTTATATTTTATATTTATACACACACACATATATATATATATATATATATATATAATGTGAGTGTGTGTGTGTGCGCGCGTCTACAATAGGAAAAAAAGCGATTTGGCAGTGTGCACGGACCAACCACAATGTATTAACAATAAATACATTGTAAATTGTGCGAACGGCGTATTTTTCAAGGTTCCCAGGGAAAACGGTACAACGCCAGCACGGCCGCATGAAGAGGTCTACCGGTGCTGCCATCTGCTGACGGTAATCGAACGAGTTAGAGTGCACCGTCGCACTAGCGTGTACGCGCAAACGTTTATACGATAGGGACGGGGCCGCGAGGGTACGGTAAATAATTGTAACAATTTATAATAATAATGCTCTCCAAACAGACTTACACATCACACACACGCACGCGCTCCTAGATTATGTGTAGCAATTAAATGATGTATTGTAATGCAGCAGCTGCGAAACATCAAAGTGAATCCTGACGGATTTGTAAAGAAGATTTAACTCAAATGATCCTGCAAGAGTAAGAGGACAGAATTATACCAAAAATATGCAAAAGGATATATATTATTGTTTTGGAAATCAACGGACCAATAAAATATTAAAACGGTAGACGTACAAAAAACGAGTATCGGCGGTTGTTGCCGTTTACAAAACATTAATTTGTTCGTTTTCACGCCCTCTCAGAGTTCCTGCAGGCACCACTCATCATTTTTTCTGCATTTGTTACGGTCCTGTGCTCACACACACGAACCGGAAATACTGTTGACCTACGCTCGTTTGCCGGGACAGACGAAAGGACACAGGACTCGGGGTTTTCGATGAGCACGCGCGCGTTTCACCGTCTCCAGAAACCAATACGCTACGAACGCACGTGTTCGCTCCGACACGCGGCAACCTGTCACAGGGTGTAAATTCGTTGATATAAATGAATAAACGCTAATGCCGGCCGGTTACAATGTAACGACATATATACGGTTAGGATGGTAAGGCATTATAAACGTTTCGGTGAACTGTATACGACTTGGAGACATTCGTCTCAGGCGAATCGGAGTGGTCGTGGCCGGTCGTGCGTGGGGTTGACAGCAGAGGTAGACGATAAGTATAGTTAAAAATATGACGAATAAATTATTTTTAACCACAACAATGGATAATTGTATTAATATCATCAGCTATACACTATTGCCCTACCACTCAAGTTTAAAATATGATCGCAGTAGTGTGAAAAGTGTGTACGAAAAATTTCGGGAATTGGTTTGGAGGGTACAGATGGAAATCGTGAAATTCGACGAACAACCTAACCTACCACGGTGCGCGTTTCCGCTTGTACACCGCACACGTGGGTTCCAAGGTAAACGTAACCGCGGTATACTATTCCGGGAGGACGCGATAGTCACGTGCCCTAGGTCGTGCACAGAACATAACCGGTGGTGGCGGTGACCCTCCGCTCCGGCGTCGGTTTGGCGCGCGCGACGTCGTGGTAAAAGCGAAAAATCAATTTCTCAGTCGGCGCGGAAACCCACGCCGTGGACGCTCGCCAACCGTTGTCCGTCTGGCCTACGCGTGTTAATCGGCGTTAATAAATATCGTAACTCCGCGTGAGGACGCGAGCCGTTATACCGTTTTCCACTGGACGTCCTAGGCATTTTTTTCACATAATATTCGTGAATGAAATACGTTTCTATGCGCTGCTCTGCACATATGTGTGTACGAACAATACTTTATCCCGTCGTGCGTTTTATAAATAAGATTTACCAAAAACTTACGTGCATCCGGGGGGCGAATTTGAAACTCGTCGAAGAAGCCGAACGAATAAGAATATTACTACTATTATACCTGTATCAAAACTATTAAATAAATCTATGATAAAGAAAAGCCCAAGGGGGATAACGTTTATATTGGTAGTTAGGATGGCACTGGGTGTAGAGCAACGATTAAATTATCGATATTGTTGACGGTTTTCGGTGAAAATTGAGACGTATATCTTAAAACCATTACAACTATCTCAATTGACAAATATCGTCATGTCAATCAAGTATGATTCACCTGAACTTTAAGTATGGTACGTACATTCATTGACATCAGATTGCAGTGCACAGCAGGGGCGTCTCCAGGGGGCCCTAGGGGCCGTGGCCCC
This sequence comes from Sipha flava, assembly GCF_003268045.1. Classification (NCBI taxonomy): domain Eukaryota; kingdom Metazoa; phylum Arthropoda; class Insecta; order Hemiptera; family Aphididae; genus Sipha; species Sipha flava. The sequence continues at coordinate 161,862 of NW_020272938.1, forward strand.
CTTCCAAGCCCGTACCGTATTTACAAAAAAATTTATATTGTTAATAAAAAATGCATATTATAATATGTACTATTATACGACATGCACAAGCATGTAGATAGAGCCAAAGAGGTATGACGGTTGAGAGGAGTTTCTCCACACTTCGGAGACTAAAAACCTGACTTCGTTTAATGATGACTGAAGATAGACTATCAGTATTATGTCTAATTAATGTATATCATAAAGTAGATATTCTAGATCAGCGGTTCTCAAACTGTAGTACGTGAAAGACTGTAAGGTGGTACGCGGAAGGCCGTGGTAGAACGGAAATTAAAAATTTAATATTTAACTCTTATATTAATTTAAAAAAATGTATTTTATTATGTAAAATTTGTATGGTTCTATTTTTAATCATTAGTGGTACGTAACTGATTGATAATATATTCAAGTGGTACGCGAAAAAAAAAGTTCGAGAACCGCTGTTTTATATCAAATAGATCATATTATTGATATGTTTGCCAATTTTAAAAAATAGACGACTTGAATTTGTGTTGTAAAAATTATTGTTTTCTTTTTGTTATAAGATTTTGTAAAATTATAAATTTCCTCCCCCCCTAACCAAGACTCTGGAGCCGCCTCTAGTACACAGTATGTTTTTAAGTTGATTGTTGATATTCATCATGCATGTTTAAGTTAGTCAACGGAACATGGTTTTACCTCAACTCATGCGAATGATTAACAGTCTGTCCATGTTTCCAATATTTCCTTGTATATACAATACATACATAGGAAAATATAGTCCTTTTTTTTATATTTCATATGTCTATGTATATTATGCATTGTTCAAACAGCCTTTCTACACAACACTAAATGATTCAATAAACAACGATATATAGTACCTATAAATATATATATATATATATATATATATATATATAAATCATAATTATATCAATACTACCAATGATTAACGACCGAAACAATATTTGACTTCCAAACGGTGTTAATAATCATATAATACGTATACGCATGTAAGTAAATATAGTTTTTCGGTTTTGAATGTTAAACAGCTTAAGATGGTTTCGGTGAATAATTAAAATAAATATAGCTAAAACTATAAGTATTTAATTGTACGTTGCTACAAATCACCTATCCGATGTACAATATTCAATGAATGAGACCTTAATGATCCCTGTTGATCTATAAACACAACGTTTTCAACAGTAATTTATAATATTATGTTGATGTTTGTTGTCGTTGATAAAACCAAAATGGAATTTATAGTTCTGTAAGTATTTGACATGTCGGAGATTTCCATTATATCACAGACATTATTGAGTATATTTTATGACTCTTGTTATTTGTTATAGTAACATTGCACATTGTAGAGATATAATACTTCCACAGTACTATCAGCAGTGTTTAATTTAAACAAGAACGTAATAGAGTTCGGTTAATATGTACAAGAGTATTCGATTTCACAAACATGACCTTTCGTCAAATATTTCGATAGTAAATTTTACATTGATAAATTTCAAACTACGATTCTTCGAAATCATTTTGTTTTATTGATCAATTATATAATATCTAATCATTCAATGTTTAAACAATATTAATTATAATATACGAAACTATAACTGGCAAACAGTAGGTTTTTAATAATTTTTGTAAATTCTCTGATTGTATATATATACATTTATTGCATACACGTGTACGTTTAAGACTAGATTTACAAAATTCAATTATTTATGTAACATTTATTATTTATTTTAAACGCTGAAACTTCATTAAACACTTTACTAGTAAATGGTGTATAAAAAGTATTATAAAATAAGTGATAATACGTGTACTTAAAAATGCCCTTTAATAATTTTTGTAATAAAGTCTAAATCCATAAAAAAATTTCCTCGATATTAAGGTTAGTAACTTTTGTGGTTGATATAAATTGATCATTTTATATGCATTAGTGTTGTACTTAAATGGCGCAACCGTATAAAGTACCGATTTAGTAAAAAAGGTTGATAGAAATGGTGCCTTTTTTTTTTGGACGTCTTCTACAGTAAAACTTACTTTTATATTCATGTATAATGCACATTAATGCACTGAACATAGTTTAAAAATTATAACAATTATGTGAATTATATTATGAATTTATATTAATTTATTTTGGATCATGTAAATTATTTTTTACTAAAATTGGCTTATATATTTCACTTAAATTAAAGATCCGTCAGAAATTAGACGCACATCAATTTTTTTGGTAGAAAACTGTCTTGTTTATCTTTCCTAATTAAGTAATAAAGCATTGTATATTAAACTATGAAATTAAATGAAATGCATGAGACAATGCACATTTTTTTTATTGAACAACACTTCTGGACGAAATTTTGTTGACTTAAATATGACTTTATGAAACTTTTTTAAAACTGTAACGCTAGAATTACATTTTTTTGCGATACACTATTTGCAGTTTTCAAAGATTTTTTTTATTAGGAAATTGAAAATATTTACTAAGAATAAGTAATACTTAATTATTTAAATCTTACTTAATTGTGTATAATATTCTTTGCACCTTCACAATATTAATTAGTACTTATTTACTAAAAAGTATATACTCGTATTTATATTTTCTTAGTAAGTATATAAATTTATAATATTTGAAATAGTGTGTAAAATATAGTTAATGATGCTTATCTAGTCAAATTCAAAATGTGCAATTCAATTACTGCACATATTTTTAGGCAATTAACTACTCTACAAAAATTCATTAGTAAATAAAAACATTTGCTATTGGTACTTTTAATCTTATAATTGTATTTTATTAATCAAAAGTATTATATTTGCCAGTAAACAATGAATAAAAATGTATGTAGTATAGATTATAGACTGTGGAATATCACTAAATTAACTTATTATAATTTTTATATTCTTAAATCGAAAACTAGAAAGCTATTTAATTAAAATTGAAGATTGATTATTTTTATTACGCAAAATTAATCAAAGTCCTTTAAACATATCATATATATCATTTTAATATTGTAGTACTATTATTATTTACCACACATATATACAGTGTAATTAAATTAATTTTTTTGTTATTTATATTCAAAAATAATAAAAAAAAAAAACATCTTTCTATGAAGTATTCAAGTTTGTTAATACTACAGATTTGTCCAAATGACTGGTCACATTTATGTGTTTGCCTAGGTAAAAGCTGAAGTATAATATTCGGTCCAAGTATATTATGAATAATCGCCTTGAGCACAAAGTTTTCCCGTAATATATTTATATATATATATATATATATATGAAGTACATAAGCTTATGCCTGTATTCAAATACGCTTAATACACTATAATTACTATGTACATTTTATAAATAAATGCACTTCAGTATTCTCAAAAGCAATAATTTATAAAAATCTTTTTAACTAAATACCTTTTAAGCGTGTGCATTCGTTAAACTTCTAGGTACAAATGTACAAGGTTCATATTTATAGCATTTAGGACTATCTTTAAAGAACCACATTGATGTAAATACTATAGTATATTTTATAATCATTACTTACACACTACTAGTTAAATTAAGTTGTTTTATAAAAGAACTTTACTAGGTATATTTCATGAAAATATTAAGTTTCCTAATAAACAATCAAATACAATGTATTACATGGTATGTAATCAGTGGCGCATATAAGGGGAGGGGGAGGGCGAAAGGGGCAAATGTCCCAATTGGCAAATTTTTGGGAGGGGCAAAATATTCTAACTTTTATTATTGATGGTTTCATGTTTATTTTATTATATATAATTAATAATAAATATAATATATTTAATCTAATGAAAAACCATGTATTGTTAACTATTATGCATATAATAAGTGTTGATTCCGTTTTCTATGTTTAATATATATATAATTTTTTTTAAGAAAGGAATATTCACTTTGAATAAAAAAAGATTTGGTTAACGTTATTTTTCAACGAGGCGCGTATGTATTAAATGCGCCACTACATGTAATGTACTTACTTATGTTAGAAAATTGAAATAGTTGTATTCGATATTTATCGTATGTATATTATCAAATAATCATATTTGAGTAAGTTTATAGTGCTTGTTAGTATACATATATAAATAATGAATGTTTACAAATCAGTGTATAACTTTTAGTAAATAACAAGTGTAGACAGCAATTTTTATTTTTATTTAAATGAGTAGATTTTAAAAGTTACCTACTGCACGTTATCATTCAAGTGTATATGTAATAATAACGCGTAATACCTAAGTGTTATACTCCAAGGACAATCAAATTAGAAGTTTTAATTTTATTTCCATATGCTTCGTTTAATTTTAATTAAAACACTGACATATTTTATAGACAAACTAAACAAAATATGAACACCCTTTATGTCACAAAATATCGAAAACGGAATAATATATAATACTGGATAGTCTACTTATTGTTTGATTATAGATCAATAAAACTATCACGTTAACGATGTCTTATTCAGATCCATGTGTTGGTTTTTAGTACCGACATTCTCTCTTAGTTTTTGTAGAAAAATAAAACAAGAAATTACACGCGCGGACAATTTATACACATATGTACTGCGTATCATTTAAAGCTATAAAGAAAACAGAGCGTTGCGTCATATTATATATTAGAAGTAAGAAAATGAAATCGTATTATGTTTTCTGTTCAAATTTAAACACGATTCCCGAGAAGGATGTGAAGGAAAACGAAATGTTCAGACAGAAGGGATCGAAACAAAAATTTGAATGTTCATATATGATTAGAAATCCGATGTATCTACAGTAGGAGGAGGTAGAAAACACGTATTCACACATACAGACGTATTTATATTTATATGCAGTCATCGTGCATGTAGAAGTTTTGCGCGAGACTTTTTTTAATGGGAAAAAAAAATCACGCTCGTCTATCCCTGAAACAAAATACCATTAACATGGCACGTGATAACACTGCTGTAACAGCAATATTGAACGGCCGCGGACGGGCTATAGACTTTTTTTTTAATCTATTTCTTCAAAGGTTACTGCTCCACCGAACGACGGCGGCAGTGTATTTAATTTTTTATTATTAGTAGACACTCACACACACTCACACAAACATATCATTTATAATATAATATAATAAAATATATATTAAAGAGTAAAACTTCCCGGAACTATAAAAATCACGGGCATATGTGTACACGCGTGTGTACATGTATCGGCGGACGTTATCACCGCAGCGGAAATGACGTAATATAATTAACGTCCGCGGGGGGCCAAAAGGCCGCACACATTGTACCACCGCCGCCACCGTGGTCATCGACATAATATTGTGTTATTACTATATATTAGAAACATACACAATATGGCACAAATTCGTACACTCGACATAAGCGTGTGAGATGCGATATGGGAAACGGGATGTTGTACGTATTATATACATTTAGTCGTTTGGAGGAATTATTAAGCATCCGTGTGCACTCGTTCCTCTGCGACGCTATTTTGTACGCGTGTACAACATTCGGTGTCAAAATTGAGAGCATGTGTCGGTGTTTTTAAGCACGATTCGGGCTACACATTTTTTTTTTTTTATAGAACGTTATGGAGCACGGTGAACTGCTTAATTTTTTTCCGTTGCCATTGGTTTCTAAGTTATACTTACAACGACGATGATGATACAGGAATGAATGCCTGCAATATTGGGGAATTTACTTATAAAGCGAATAGAATGTTCTTACGGTTTATTTTTGTTTTTGTATCGTTATAACTTCCACGAGTATTCACGTCATAGGCTAACCTGCCGGGTGTTCTAGGTGTTACAGGGCACCTGTGTAATTCGTGTAAGCATCTGTATCGTTCAGTAAAAGTAGTTACATGATTCTAAGTTGATCGTTACATAACTACACTGTTAAAGTATTGAAATTTGAAACAAAAACTCAAAAGTGAAAAGAATTCTTTGAATTAATTTACTGGTTATTTTTTTGGATATACATAATTAATTGATTTGTGTGCGAAAATAATTAAGTTATGTCATAATGGAATATAGAATATATTGAATATTAAGACAGTTTATATAAATCGAATAAAAATTGAAAATTTCAAGTTTATTACTGGTGTATTAAATAAAAAATAATATTTTAGCTATCAATGAAATTTAATGTTATAATTTAAAAAAATTATACTATTCCATATTAAAAATATTGTCCTTTTAATTAGAAAAAATCTGTTGAACTTATCATGGCTAAGATATTTTTTAATGAAATAGGACATGTTTTTAAATAAAGACACACTGGGATGAATTTTTAGATTTATCAATAATTAAATTAAAAGTTATTTATACAGTGGCGGATATGAGGGTTTAAATGAAGGCAGAAAGAATCTATAAGAGCAACATTCACCCATCTTTTACAAGGCCACTTGTTTCGTTCGCGATATTTTTCTCCTTCTCTTTAAACATTTTCCTTAACCAGTAATTTATCAACGAAAGAAAATCAGCTATTACGTTTACACTAATGAATTTACTTATAATTACTTTAAAATATTTACTAACTAAGTTGTCATCTAAACTTAATGATAATTACAAATATAGTTTGACATTAATAAATATAAGCAGCATGTATAAATTAAGAAACGTAATACAAAACATCATATTAGTTAACAACTAATTAAGGAGTGTAATACAAATATTAAGTTATTATGCACAGTTGAGAGTTCCAGTTGTTTTGTGGACGACCTTACTTAAGTCGACGATGTTGGAGAAATTCGGATAAATAGTATTGTGCTCCTTTTGATTTGAACATAAATATTTGCATTTTATTCTATATATATATAAATATAAATATATTTTACTAATATTCCCAGTTAGACGCATTTTTTTTACATGAAATGTTTTTCTACCGAATTTTTCATATAGATTTTAGTTGTAATAATCTTTAATAACTAATTTATAAATTCTACCTTCAGTAACCAATTAACATATACCAACGTATGCTGAATAAATTTAACTTTTATGGACATAATCTGAAGAAGATAGGAAGTTGTCTCTATTCGAATTGTAAGACATATGAGCGAAGTCATTCCAATGAACAGCCATATACGAAACAATTCTACTTCTAATCTCCTGGCACCTTTCTTGGTAATTAAATAAATCACACGAGATTGATCGAAAAGGCAAGGCATCATCCCCGATGATAGGAATAACTATTTGAGGTGTCAACAGGTGTTTACAATAATCTCTTCAGTCGACATTTCAAAATATTTTTAATGCTACTATAAATCTAATTACGTAATCAAAATAAATCAGTCTTACATTTTCTTACGTTATTTAATTACATAGCATAGCGCTTATTATATTTTCTCGATGACTGATGGTACTGTAGTAAAATTGTAATATATATATATATCGAAATTATCACGATTAATTAATTAATATTATTTCTTAACTTTCACAATCAAAAATTAATTTTTTTATTATTATCTTATTGTCTGCTTTACACTTTTTATATAATACATTATTATATTATTTTATGAATATATGAGTTCAATTTTAATCAAGGAATGACAAATGCTATTATTTGATAAAAACAAAACGCCACATCGACGTAGATACGTACAGTGTACACTAAATACGTCATCAAATAGAGCCATATGTCACACAACGCAAGGCGGCAGTTAGAGAAAAAATATCTTCAGTTACTTAAATTTTGGTTTTTGTCTATTTCAATCCCTTGAAATCAAAATCCTTCAAAATCCTTTCTTATTGCATGCTTAGACTAAAGACAAACATACTCTGGACATTTCAAGTTGCTAGCCATCATAGTTTAGGCTAAAAATCAGTCATTCAGAATTTCTCATTTTGTATATATAATATATAATATATATTATTATACTCATACATGTACTTTTACTATCAAGATAAGTCTCAACACTGGTATAATTCGTTGCGTGAAATTATCTATCAAATTATTTTTATAAAACTAATTCTTGATGGTAAAATCAGTAGAATATTATTAAATTACATAAATATAAAATAAATATTAATCTATAGGTATACATAAAAAATGAATTAAAAATTTAACTGACAATTAAGGACTATAAGGACTTAAGTAATATTTTATCAATCTATTAGTCATTATAGATTATACATATTATACATATTATATTATACGTATTATAGTCATCACAAAATGTTTGTAATCTTCTAGTGAAGTTTTTCTTTTTACGCTTATGATAAACTCTGATATATAATATATAAAATGGGACAATATATTATACTGTTCAGTATAGATCTTGTTTAATGAATCTTCTTTTTTTATCGTCTTGATGAATTTCTAAATACTTGGACGAATAACGTTTAACGTTGATGAAACACTAAAACGCCACCTTTCAACTGAATTGTTAGTTCTTGGAATGTTTTCTGCTAAGTAAACATAAAAGTTCAACAAATTAACAGGGAATAAGGCTGACTTTCTCTTACACCTGTTGTCTACTCTACCAATCTACTTAATGCCTTCATAATATTTCATCAACGGGATTAATAGTTCTTCGTATGTATTGAACAGTATTAGGTGTCAGTCAATTCTCTATAGTTGTTATGTTATATATTACAACATACGTAACATTCGTTAAGTAGAAATGATAATAAATCGGTTCACGGTGAGTTGTGACCGCGGTGAATTGTTTTGCGGTGAATAGACGCGCGGTGATTGAAGTGTGTGGTGCACTGTCCGGCTACCATTTTTTTCTAGACCACCGTCTTGCATACATTAATAATATATCGTTTTCTCACGTTTGTACATCATCATCATCATTATCATCATCATCACCGTCGTTATCGTTATACGCAACCGTATACATTCCTAATTTTATCGTTTCCAAGCATTTATTTGCACACGTCTATTAGATATCAACTTGTTCGCACCATAGTCGGTCGACTGATTTTTTTCGGTGAACAACAATGATTTTACGATATATTTATCCACGCGGTCTACTACTGCAACGGTGCGCGGTGGTAGACACGCGCCAAAACCCGTGCGCACGTTGCCGCGGGAACGGCAGATGGTTTTTCGTGGTACCCGTTTGACCTGTAAACAACGGTGGCAGTGTCAAGGTGGTAATGGTAAGTTGCACCTTGTGACGAGTCGCGTACGGTCTTCGGGGGATATAATAAAACACGTAGCTAGGGAGCGCGCGCGCCCGATAGAGAGAGAGAGAGAGAGAGAGAGAGAGAGAGAGAGAGAGCGCGCGTTAAGACCGAGTTGAGACCGCGGACGACAGACGGAGACAACGACTTATAATATACGCGTAATAACAATAATAATGTACATTATATTATTATTATTACGTGCACGAGGAGAGCTGTTCGTGAGCAGCTGTCCGGCGCACTGCTGCATCTCGCACACGCATAAGACGGGCGCGCGTGCAGCTGCGGCTTCTGGTGCTCCATACGACGAGAAATCGTTCGCGTGCAACGTGTGCGCGCGTTTCTTCGACCCCGCGTCGTCGGGCACCCTCTCGAGACGACGCCGGACGCGCGCGTCTTCTTGAGCGCGCAGCTGTCTTTCTGTTGTTGTTGTTTTTTCTTCTTCTTTTTTAATTTTTTTTTTCCTTTTCGGTTATTTCCTATCGACGATGACGAGCCGGGGTCGAAAAAGCGCGCGTGAAAGAAACCGCCGCGGCGACCCGCGCGAAGAACGCGCGTGCCCTGCTCCGATAAAGAACCGGAACAGGCGACGAAGACGGAGGGCTGCCGATCCGCGCCAGGTGCATCACATCGTCTTGTGTACACGTCGTCGTTTTCGAGGGAGTCTTTCCCCCCTACCCCCATCACACACACGATTCACCGGTCCGTCCGGTATACGTCGTGGGGACCGAAACAATATATCATCATTTACATTTCGTTCCGCGATGAAACGAGGAGCATAATATATTATTTATATTTGACTCCGGTACACGAGCGTTCATGTATATAGCATTATAGCGTAGTTGGTGTGCACTAACGGTTATCGTCCGTGTACTGCATACTGGGTACTTGATGGAATCGTTTTAAATATTTGCTCGCTCGGCGTCCCGCAAGCGCTATTTAGGCGAATCCGTAAGAAATATGCTGGCTGTGAGGAGACGCAAACCCACTACTTATTACAGCGTTTAGAAAGCGTGTTTTTAATATTTCTTCGAACATTTGACTGAACTTTCAACAGTTTGTTAAAAATAATCATACACAAAAACAGATGAAAAATTAGCTTTGCAATTTAGTTGATGTCACCAAGTATTAAACAATGTTCTAAAATAAAACTTTTTTTTTGTATTCAACCCTTAAGGTTAATTTTGCAATTGGATATTCGCTCTCTACTTTTCTCTGTTCTCAGCTAGTCTTTACAGTTCGGTGTAATTTGTTAGTCCAGTCTCGAAGATCATTTGTTTGACAAATGAAGTTCGCGAACGTCCTCGGTCCCATATAATCATAAGGAGATTATTGTCGCTGTTCACGTCAGCGCCTGGGTATGTTTTGCATCTATGTATCTGATTTCTGAACTTCTTTCTCTCTATCATATAGTCGATTTGATATCTTCGGATATCCCCTGGCATTTTCCAAGTGTATCATTTTCTGCGGTGAATATTTTGGAATGTGTTAGCTATGATAATATCATGTTGCCTGCAGAAGTCAACAAAGCGGTGTCCTCTTTCATTTCTAGTTCCTAGTCCGAATGCTCCTACTTCTTGATCTTCTGCACCTTCTCCTACTATCGCATTCCAATCTCCCATTATTATTAAAATATATTCTCTTTTTGCTAGTCTACAAAGTTCTTCTAGACCAGAATAGACCTCTTCTACAACATTATCTTCTGCATCTGGGGTGGGGAAGTACACTCGAATTAGTACAGTATAATTTGGTTTATCTCTAAACTTAATTAATATAAGCATATCGTTATTTACTATTTTGTTAACTATTCGATGGCCTCATTTTTTATTTGTAATAAATCATATACCAGCCCTTCGTGGTTTTTTATCACCAGAATAGATGATACGGTAGTCGACTGACCAGAAATCACCATTTCCTAACCATCTAACTTCGCTCACCCCTAGTATGTTTATGTCTAATCTCTTTATTTCTAGTTTAATATTCTCTAATTTACTAGTATTTAGCATAGACCTAACGTTTTATGTCCACATATTTTTCTATGGATTTCGCTTACTGGTCGCTTACTTTACAGGTCGACCTGAGAAGCCATGAAACTTCCCTTGCAGGCACAGATATTTCTGAGAATATCTGTTGCTGTAACTTTTAAACTTTCTTCTACTTGATCCATATTGATTTACAAGGAATCATAATATGGTGGGTTCCCTCTCCTTTCTTATCGCAGTTTATAAGCCAGTACTTGAAATAACTTCAAGCTGACATGAATTCCTTCCATTGTCATTAGTTTTGTTGCAAAACTCGCCAATGACCGGTAGTAGCGGTGACTGCTGCCCTCGGCTACCACTTTTTTTTTTTAACGAACAGGCAACAGTGGTAAAATTATTTAACATCAAATCAAACATTTTTTCATGGACGTCTGGGGTATCCCAAGGTAGACATTTATCACCGATTTTATTGTCACTATTTGTCAGTAGTGTACGTATTGCTTTGCCTTTTTGTAAATTACTATGTTTCGCAGATGGCATAAAGCTCCATATGGAAATAAATTCAGCAGTTGATTGTGCGAATCTTCAAAATAGTCTTGATCGTTTTGCTAATTGGTGTTTTAAAATAGATATTAAAGTCAATGCTTCTAAATGTTGAGTTATGAAGTTCACTCGCTCTTGTACTACTACACTTTATGAATACTATATCTTTGATTTGAAAATTGTACGCGTTGATGACATAGTTGATCTTGGTTTTAAACTATCTAGAACCCTTACTCCAAGTCTTCATATTGCAATGATTTCTTGTATATCGTTTAAAGTTGTAGGGTTCCTAATGCGTCTATCCAAAGATTTCAAATTAATTAAATCACTAAAATTTTTATATTGTGCTTTAGTTCGTCCTATTTTAGAATACGGATCTATAATTTGAGATCCTTACACTGTTTCTGATTCTGATCAACTTAAACATATTCAACAAAGATTTTTGAGATTTGCTTGTTTTGTGTTAGGTATTTAGCTCACGATTATACCAATATCACTAACATACTTGATCTGCATACTCTTGCTGAACGAAAAAGAATATTAAATATAAAATTTATTCGTGATCTAATATTTGCTATCCTAAATCAATTTTAAAGTCCCTTAGTATGCATCTCGTTTACAAAAAACCTTCCATATCTTTATTGCCTACACAAATTATTTACAAAATGAGCCTCTACGACATATCATGTCACTCGCCAATGAGGACCCCTCATTTTATGTTAATTTGTTTTAATATAGTGTTAATAAACTATAATATAACTAATATAACTGTAATATCATAATACCTATACTATTTTAATATTTTCTTCTGGTATGAATTACTTATATTATTATAATTATTTAATGTCCTACTATTCTTCAATGTTACTGTTACTTTAATGTAAAAGGGGAAACCCGTATATTTGTAATAAAATAAAAAATGTATATTTTTAAATATTGCCTTGCATATTCCACACAAGTGATGGACTGCACTTATGTTCAATTATATTACATTTATTGTCTAACCGGCAATCGTGTGTATACTATACATTATTTTACGGATTTATATTTAAGATGGACTGGGTGCCGCAAAGGCCTTTCGTTTAACAAAGAATTACGATGATCGACCTCGACACGAGTTTTTTTACTTAAATATGGTACCTGTTGAAACTCTGAAATTTCACTACTGTCCACTTGTGTGGGTAGCATATCAGCATTGACTTAATGCTATTATAGCTCACATGACCGCACTCCGAATGAACATTTTTTTTCCTACTAACGTGCATTTTTGACTTAAAATCCTAGAAAAAGCGTATCAAACCAACTTAATTCATAATTATTAGACGTTCTGTAGACTATAATGTAATTCAATTTAAACATTATACTTTATTTTTATTTTACCGGCAGCCGCTCGAACATAGGTACCCATTGTTACATATATCGGTTGGTTCTTATACAGGAATTCCACAATTCTCAGTAGTACAAAAAAAAAATTATTGTGCATTGTACCCATATTACGTACGTCAGCACATGTGAACGCTAAGGTAACAATTGTAAATTATTATGTTATCCACAATGTATATATTTATTACATATATGTTTATAAAGTTATATGTATACGTAATTAGACTTATACCTATATAAAATAATAATATTGAATGTATATACATTCAGTAGCTGAGTCATTTTTCTACTCAAATAGGACATACACTATCAAAGTTCGATGCAATAAAGTTTATATTGTTACTTTTTCAATGCATATATAATGTTCATACGTTTTTAATATAACATTAGATTAACATTTAAATTAAATATGTTTATGCTGCAGTTCGAAAATGTTTGCAACTTATAGATAGTACCTTTTTTTTACCACATTATATTATACAAGCTGATATAAAGCTATCCGCTGGAATAGATATTTAAAATATAGTTGTTCATATATCATAATTAATTGGTATAATCATATAATGGTAGTATATAATCATAAAAATAGATACATATCTAATTAATAAATAAATATATTTCCGTGCGAAATTTCACACATTAAAACCAAAACTAAAATATACTCGAATCTATAACTAAAAAAAAAATTAATTAGCCGTTGATAAAATTTAAAGCAGTCATTATTGTTGTATTAAATATTTTTACAGATATAAATATTTTAATTAACATTGTCTGGTGTATATTATTCATTGATCTTCTATTTGATTAAATTTAATGGTCTAGGAACATTTTTTTTAAGACCGAATAGTTAATGTAGAGTATAAGTATGTAGTATCAGATCTAACGGCTTTATAAATAAACATTGTACATCCGAATTCATGAATTATGAATTCTAAGACGATTTGGGCTGTATTAAAAGAAAAATGCTTTCAAATTAATTTACATTTATGATTTTTTGTACACATTAAGATATAGAACAACACATTTTTGTGCACATCGAGTTTATAAAATAGAGCTATAGTCCATAACTTCCATCTTCATGGATACATAAAAGTCACATAATAGGTAGACTCGACGTGCAACTCAAACTCGAGAAGAGGATAAGAAAAAAAAAAACATTTTACCAATTTATTGCTTTCGTTATTTTATTGGAATTATTTATGCCTATGTATTCTTATTAAGATATTACAGTATGAGAGCGATTATATGAGGATAAAACCAAAAATATAACATATATGCTCAATTTTCTCGAAAACCATTCAATGTATTTTGTTTTGTGTTTTGAACAGGTCGGTTTTAGGTATAAATTAAGTTTCCGGAAAAATTTAAACATCACAAACTCAAACATAAAAGGAATGCACACGTAAATATATATAATTTAAAATTAATATTTCTGAAAAAAATAACTAACATGAGGAAAAATTTAGTTAGCAGGATATTGATCAATTATTATGATTATACAACCATATTTATACATTTATAGTTTTTATTTATTTTTTTGCCTATAACTTATAAGGTCTCTTTACGGCATAATTTTTTTCAGACCCCAAAAAAAGGAGGATTTTTCGTGAGTGAAGCAGTGATGAGCGTGACTATTGGTTAGGGGATTTTGCCATGATTTATTAATATTTTACGAAAATTTTTGTACAGCGGACCGTGTTGCGGTTTGTCTAGCTGTGGGAAAGTTATGGAGACAATTACAAATGGTTTCGTTTGAGATATAATGAAGAGCGTTGAGATTACGACGATTGGGATACGCTATTGAAGTTTTTTTTTTAACGTTGAAAATGTTGGCAGCACCCCAAATATTCGATGTCGTATGACCACATGGGTTTGGAAAGAGACTAGTGTAACGTTAATTTTGTGTGTATTGGTTAGTTTTAGCTTTTTAATAAATCAGATGACGAAGGGGAGTCTAAGGTTCGGATTTTTGACGAACCATTTAAAATGAATATTATAGTGTCGAAGGGGGAGATATGTAAAACGACTGCCGATAATAATCAACAACTATGGTTATATTTATGCCTTATATCTATGCCTTATAAAAATGTAGTTATTCAATATTGACTGCCAGTCTGAAGTGTGTGTAAGCATTTTTCTCTAAAATAATCCCACGAGGGTTTTTGTTGATAAAACAACATATACAATGTATACGCAAGGAAGTAGCGTTGCGATTCACCCTTACCACACGCAACTGTGTTCGATTAAAAAAGTGCGTTATGGTGCGGAGTGGTTCGAATAAAAATAGGGACCTAGATTCATTAATATCCGTCTCGTGGACATGACTCCAGCAATCCAGCGATTCCCGTGGTGCTCTTAAAACGTGAAATGACGTTATTATAATTAAAAACAATACCCTACTCGGGGAAAATAATGTTTATCGGTAGATGCTCCCGGAATTACAAATATAATGTAGAGAAAATGTTTTAGCTGGTTCTAGACGATAAAATATAGGCTTTCTGCTGCGTGTACGATCAAATACTAAAATTTTTGCACCGTTTGAAACATTTTTAATAATTATGAATGGTTCTTTGAATAAAATAGAGAGAGAAAAAAAATGTAAAACACATTAATTGATAAGATGTTTTGTAGATTAATTTTTATACTATTAATGAGTTTTATGTATATATTTATGGTAATATTTTAATAAGACTGAAAAATTAGCTAATTAGGCCGAACATCTGAGTACATAATTATTATGGACCCACGACACCAAGTCCACAACTATACTAATGGTTAATTAAATCAGTTGTTATTTAATCCACTTCTATACTTAACTTATAAATATAATATAACACATCATATCCTAAAATAGAATTATAATGCATTTTTCTTCTTCTTTTTTTTTTTTAATAGGTACCTAAAATTACAATAACCACATAAAAAAATAATAATGCTTTGTAATTGTCAAATGTAATAGTTAAAATGAAAGTTCTTAAATAAAATAAAAATATAATTGAATACACGAATTCAATTGTTGATCCTTAGTTATTAATTTAATAACGCTAAAAAGAAAACCAAACAATTTTTTATTTTGACTTAAATTTTTATCGATTCTCAGAAGAAAAAAAATGGGTACTTCGTTGGATGAATCAAATAAGAGACTTGTTTCATTTTACGTAAAAGTGCACCTGATTCTTAATTAATTTTAATTAATTTATTTTATTCTGAACAGTTTTTTACTATGAGCATATCTGCTTTTAAGCACTCTGTGTTTGAATTTATTATGTCCTGAAATCATAGAATATTTTTGAACTTTCAAAAATGTAATTTTATGTTTATCTTATTACGTTAGGTACTTTATAACTTATTTAATATACACCTTATAATGCTGAATAAAATGTTGACTGTTTTCATAATCCATACTCACAAAATTATTAATGGCTTAAGCCATCTGAAGATTTTGATTTGAAAACCTAAACTTTAAATAATTAATAATTTTATCAATAATTGGAAAATAATAACAGGCCTCCAATATGCTTCAACTGATTCTGAATTTTTTTTTTCATAAATAGCTCCAGAAGTGGTTTCCCAATGAAAATTTCTCAAATTATTCGACTCAATTTTTTTCATTTTGATACATAAAAAAATTTTTTTTTTTAAATAGTTTGTTTTGAATGATTATAGTAACTGTAACAAAGATTCAAACTCACCAGGATAAGAAACTTCCAATGAAATGTCATTTATTTCACAAAATTGTACAAACAACGGAAAATGTCTTATCAGTTCTCATGTTTTTAAATAATTTAAATACACTATTTATAATCATTTTACCTTCCCTAATGCAGCTGTTTTAGATTGCAGTGTTATACTTAAAATGCTTATAAATCCTAAAACATCTCTTAAAACAAATACTAATGTTACAAATTGGCATTTCGTTATTTGATTAATAATACCTAAAAATAAAATACAACATTTTTGAGTACGCGATAACATTTAATTTTTCATTATTTATTATATTACCTACCTATAGCTTCAACTAAATTTTCATCAGTTTCTTTTTCAATTTAATTTTTTAAAAATTTAAAAATTGTTGAATAGTTGTTAATCATTGAATTGTAATTTCTATCGAGTATCATAAACTCTTATGACTTATATCTACAAATATCTATACTATAGTATAGTATAGAATATATCTGTGTTTATATCACTATAATATTGATAACATAATATACCAATGTGGGATGAACAACAATCTTCATGATAAACATTTTATTAATTAGTATGTTAGATAAGAAAAAAAATAAATGATAATAAAATCTAGATATTATAAAAATAGATATTATATAAAATATATATTATATAAAAATAGATATTTGAAATTACGAAGATGTGGAACTAGAGGGTGCTAAAAGTGAAATTGGGGGTGCTTCAGTGGCACCCCCATAGATGCGCCACTGATGAATGGGCTTTTTAATAGATTTTTTGATCAAATATAAAAAAAATCTATATATAATTTTTATTTCATAACCAGTATCAATTAATTTTACTATCTTCTATAAAACAAAGCACTACATAAGGCTTATTATCATTTACGGTACTCTTACTATTTTTTCGTTTAAAACTCATAACGAATCATATAAATTCATATTTTTTTCTTGTTCAACCCGCAGAACAAGCTAAACCTATAAGACCTAGTTTGAGGACCACTAGTTAACTTGATTAATAGTAGAATCTAGTAAACAAAGTTTAAGTTAAAAGCATAATGATTCGTATTTTAAAAAATATGCAATTAATCCATTTGAATAGAACAATAATAAATTATACCTATTACACTTCAAAACTAATTACTGTACACATTGATTGATAAAATGATTGTATTAGATTTATTCTCATCCCTCAGTCATATATAATTTACGTATTAAAAGTATTTCATTCTGTTATTTTGAACTCGAAATCAACATTGAAAAACACAAAATATATTAAATTTATCAAATGTATAATATATAGAAATATAGACATAGCTAGAATGTTGTTTAAATTGGGTGGTATAAAAGCATCTTGCATGCAAGATACTCGATTAAATATAATTTATTATGTAGTTTTCATAAAACAAAAAAAAGTTATTAAGACTTACCTTCACTAAATAAAGTTGAAAAAAAATATATATATATAGTTATGCGTGATATTTTATCGGTAGTACCTGTTTTTTATGGATTTCTTCTTGTCGAGGAGAGAAAGAAATTCAACATTAATCTTCTATACATGTAAATTATTAGTTGAATTTTAAACAATAACAGTATTAGATTACTTTAACAAGGCTTAAATACAAAACTTAAGCTATTGCTTTAAAATTAATTAATTAAAAATACGCTATAGTTTCTTATTTTAGTATAAAAAAAAAAAAAAAAATGGTTATTCGTATATCACCTGAAGTGATAGTAAATAGAATGAAATTGTTTATCTTTATAGTTATGATGACCATTGACGTGTTATTGTTGTAAATTTATAAAATAAGCGAAATATATTGGTAAGCATGTATACCTATATATTTTTGGCGCATTTCGAAAACGTTGTTTTCTTAATTTCCACGTTATTATTTTACTAAAATATAATCGCGAATTCCTTCGAGAATATTATGAATCTAAGTGTTAAACCTCGTGTGTATTATATGAGTAAAATATTTTTATTTTTTTTTTTAAATTTATTTCGTATTCCATATGCATCGAACATTTTTTCTTGACTTATTATCATAACCCGATCAGTATAGTTACGAAAAACCATTTGAAATTTATTCATTTTGAATTAAAGTAAAATATCTAGTGTGTGTTCCTGCTGTAATGTTGTACACTACTGCACTTGATAGTACATAACAAATAAAATAAAAATAATCCAGTAAAATATGTCAATTCGTTGTTTTAAAACAGAATTGGTAAATAATAATTTCAAATATTACATTATGGAATTTGTAAACTAAAAAAAAAAAAAATCGAAACGAACGAATTCGTTTGTTTAAGTATATACACCATGATATGAATTCAGCTACAATTATAAATATCGTTAAACACGTAGTTAGTGTGTTTACATAAAATAGTACATTTGATTAAAAGTAATACATCAAAATATGAATTATTAAACATTTTAAATTGTGCTTATTGCAAAATTAATAATAATCAAGAATGGAAAACAATTATTTAATATTTTTAATAGGAAATGCACGCATAAGATTTTCACACACGACTGCGTTCCGATTTTTTTTTTAATATATACAATAACATCTGTAATAACACTCTTAAAGAAATATAATCACCTAAGTCGAACTATAATTTCTTTATTTCAAAATCGTTCGTATAAAAAAGTAAGTAGTCCGACCAGAAGTAGGTAATACACACGGTAATAACTTACACAAATGCACTTTTAATGCAGTTCTTTTACGTTACGTTAGCTGCGCTCAAACTGACAGGGATTGTTATCTGTGTTTAAAGTAGCATGGCCATTTATCCGATCCGTACGCGTCACGTGAACAAAACTTTTAATGTGAGGACATGGAAATGTTTCTAAACCGTAAAAGAAAACACTGCTTCTGCAGGTACACAACAGCGATAAAATTAAATTGAAAGTAATTTCGCGTATTCCTCATTAACATAATTATTACGAATCCAATATCCATTATAAATAAATACTGAATGAGTGTAACGCGGGATATCTTGAACGAATCATAATAAAGGAGTATTCAAATGAAGTTTAACCAAAAATAAATTAATTTTTTTTTTTGAATCATACTATTAGAGTTTAATTTTTAACGGTGTCTACATATCAATGCCGACCACCATGGCTTTCGTCATATGGACAATATGAATCGCATGATTGAAAGAGCTTTTCTTACAAGTCTCATTGATCGGCGTTAAAGAAATATATGTTTCTATTACCTACGAAAACGTTTTTGTAGTCCAATTAACCGATTTTCAGCACAAAGTCCAAACTTTTTCAACACAATAAACGATGCAAGAGAACAATTTTGTGGACTACGTTTTTTACATCAGGATTATTAAGCGATCACGAATTATTAAAAAAAAATATATATATAAAAAAAATGTAATTAAAAACATGCGTGAAAACGTTCTGAATTCCCAAGCAAAAACGTGTTTTTGTGTATGTTGTTATCATAAAAATAATGGACCAAGTCAATTCCAAAACTAGATTTGAAAACAACGTAAAAAACTAATTAAATAATCCGATTTCGTTGGGTGACCGATTCTTGTTTTTCGGTTGGTGTCAAACAATATAACGTAAGTATATACTACAGATAATATATCTAAAGATGTTAATTTCGTCCTTCTCCTGTCCTTGGCCATACGCATTTTTACTATAAAGCTCCGAAACAGAAAACGTTAAGGATGACGTGATGAAATTCGTGATTTTTTTCCAGTAGGTACATTTAAATTTAATCGAATATATCTATATAATATATTATATCTGTATAATGTAATGTAAATATGTAATATGTAATGAACCAATGAATTTCGTGTCATTCAAATCAGCATCATCGCTTTTAAAGTGGAGTGTGTGAAAATCATGTATGCCTATCTAATTTTTACAGTTATTAAAAACTAATTTATTTCGGATCAATCATTTAATTATTACGTTGAAAAAAAAAATCATCTTGTATAAAGTTTAAATTTCATTGATAAGTTGGTGGTTATATAGTCCGTTTTTATTTAACGTATACAACATACGACCGTAAGTAAAGCACATAATTATAGAAAATCCAAGGCGAATAGAATAAACAAATAAAACCCATTATGTGTAATCTCATGAATTTTACTAAAATGTTACAATAATTAACACGCTTAAACGCGGTAATGGCACTTGCATAGATAAGGTGGTGTGGGAGGGAGGGTAGTCGAAAACTCCACCGTCGGACCGTACAAGTGAAATTAATTCTATTTGCCTCCACGATATTCACATCGACGACCACACGAGTTACATAACATTCTTAATACGGGTTGTTTAACAGGGGGAGAAAATTATCAGGATAACCCGTGTTTAGAGCTGTAGAAAAAGGCAGTGGTCCAAAAAAGTAGCCCGTGTCCACCATAAAACACATTTAAGTTCTTCCCTTGTTACTGATTGAAAATTCGACACTGGTGGGGTAATACTTTTAACGGTATGTTACCGAAAAGTCTCGGCATAAAGTTTTTAAGAAAACGACAACGAATATTTCGTACATTAGCGCAGTGGACCAGGATACATAATTAATATCTAAACTTTAACCGTCTGCAACATATACGTACTCTTGTACCAATGGCGGACCAAGAGGAGGGAAATTGGGGGTAAGCCGTCCAAGACACTCCTGCTATACGCCTGTGATCAGTTATATATTATATGATTTCTTCTACAAAGTGCCCTGACCGTAAATAGATGCTGGATCCACCCTTGGCGTGAAGACCAAACTAATTTTATACATTTTATTTACGTATCACTTATTATAATTTCCTTTTTGAAGCGACTCGGGTAGTGTAAAAGCATTATTCTCGTTTCTTGGTCAAAATCACCCAGTTTTCGGATTCGGACGAGAACCACAAGACACGTGATTTGAACGGAATAAGCTTGGTGTTCGAATACTGTACAAGCTTTTCGAGTATGTGTTAAAGGACGGCAACAACGAGGCATTTACATGTTAAATATTTTACCATCGCAGTATTTATTAACAACACATTTATGTTCACTAAACTTCACTATCCTTTGGTGGGATGTTACTATGCACACGTATACCGTAGATGCTCGACGTGCGCAATATTAGTGCGGCGCGCGAACAATCACGAGACGCAGTAGAAAGGTTTCGGAGGATCGGAGATTTTCAAGACGAATAAACCTTTTCCTTTTCGAATACATATCATTATATACGTTGATATATAGCTTTCACCGACGTGCGCCGTTCCTGCGTGTACGTTATACGAGTACGTATCCGCACGACAACGAGTACTTTTATGTATCGCCACGCAGCAGCGCACGTAAATTTTTTTTTCGCTTGGGCTTCAAATGCGCAGTGGGTCAAAAACGTATCATGATAAAAAAAAAATAAAACAATCGTCACGGGCACGTAATAACACTATATATATACATATGTATATAAATGTGTATGCAGATATGGAGACAGAGTTGATCGGGGGGGGGAAAAAAAATAACACCGTAGCGGCGGCGGCGTAATTTTTTTCACGATTAAAACAACAGCTGCCGTTACCGCCGCCACCGCCATACTGTATATGTATATAAGGTTTGAGCTGCGACGGCGGCAGCAGCAAAGTCGTCACCGGAAACGCGGGGTCGTTCACCCGGTCCGAGCCGCCTTCCTGTGTTCTACAAACGCACACGCACACACATCCCATCCATATTCCTTTTTCTTCGGCCCAACCGGATACGCACAATGTGTGTGTGTGTGTGTGTGTGCCTTATTATTAGCAGAGTTACGCGCGCGCCAGCCGACCGCCCTCTTCTCCGCCACATCACCCTAAGACCCTCTCCCCTCACCCCAGAATAAGAACAGTACGCGTGTATACGTATTCGGTCGTCTTACATGACATGTATATGTGTGTGTGTGTGTGTGTGTGTTTTACGACGAAGAGACGACAACGCGATGTTCAGTAGAACCCACTCAAAACGAGAGGGAAATATACATTTCTAAGATAAATATACGAAAAACTCTCGCGTCCCGAGCACTAGTAGACAACACTATACAAATGGATAAAAACCCTTCTTGTAGTATAATTGATACTGCACGGAACGAACGGAACGCTAGATACTACACAGTGGTTACACTGCACTACAGTTAGGTATAAAAGTTGGGACAGTACCGTTTTGGGATGATAGGTAATTAATAGATGAATGACTACACAATAAATAATTAATTTCAATAATTACGTAAAATATTATCAATAATTTAATATATTATACAAAAATATCGTCGCACTTTTAAATCACAAATAAAGAAGTAGGTCCCAAATCACGTATAAATATTGTAATGGTTTGTTTTAACGATAACCATATTTTATAGACCACTGTTACTTTACTGCTATATCTTCGAGCACACAATATTTATAATGGATAATTTTCTTACTATTCTTACGAGAACCACCAGTGGTGGTTGGTTTTTATTTTCTGCTGCGTTCTGGAGAAATTATTGTCCTAGGACCACGCCATCGGCAGCAGAGTAAATAATATCATACACTTATAGATTGCGTCCGTGCAATGGAAAAATCGCGCTTATTCGTAGAAAGGAATCGTATAACTTTTGCAATCGTGAACATGCGTATTTAAAAAATATACCATAACATTTTGTATCAGCGTTCCAAGTCGTGTTTCTATAACACCGGAAACGAAAACAATATCACGATCATTAAACATAATAGTTTCAATCAATAGAATGATTGTAGTGTTTATAAATATTGATAACATGATGTATAATTATGAATTGATCTAATATAACATCTATATCAATATGTAATTGCACGTTATAGCATTGATTATGGAATTTAAACTAGTCTATAATCAATGGTTATGGTAAACATTATAATTCTTATAGTATATATTACATTCTATAAATTGCAACAGTCTTCGTGATGCGTGGCATTATAATAATTCTACCATATATCCGTATCAATCAATTAATGAAGGAATACACTAATTAAATGTTATATTCAATAATGTGTGTGTGTGTGTCTAACATCGTAGATTTAATAGAATAGAAATAGCAGACATTTAGGTAGAGGATAGATGAAATTCGGTATAAATGTAAGTCTTCGCAATAAACATAACTATTTTATTCGATACTTATTCGATTAATATTTCTATTGGGGGGGGGGGGGGGGTTTTTTTTTTTTTTTAAACACAATTAAAAATCCGTTTTTAAATACGACTAAAGAATATTTAATTAATAGGGAAAATATTTTATACTGTTAAACTATTGCATGCAGTTGTAATAATAAATAAAATAATCAATCTTAATAATTTTTTACTTTTATGGGCTTTTCGTGGACAAGTTCTGGATTAAACTAAAGATTTATTAAAGTCGCGATCGGTGTATTATTTCTTATTAATAATAAACATCAACACGAGATCCGGTTTTGTGGCCGAGGCCTATCGCCCGCGCACCTTCTATTAACGCGAGGCGTTACTCAAGAGGCGCGGTCGAACGAACCCCAAGGTGTGACCAAGGAGCCCGGGTCGTCATAAGGACCACCAGCACCGAGCTTTCGCCCGTACCCTTTCAACCGCGGACACGAGAACCGTGTTGGGACCCGCGGTTTCCACTGGGTGTTGTGGTTTTGTTACTATCTTGCGCTGTGCCACTGCCACCACGTTTCAGCCGAGTTAGGCTCCTCAACCTTGGGGGCACCGGGTCCGGAGCGGCCAGGCCGGTCCGGCGTGCGGTGGGGCTCCCCCTCCCGTGGTACCGACTGGGTTTTTAGTTGACGTCGGTGGGTCAACCCGGGGTTTTTGGCCCCTACCACTATTCTAGCTTCCCAAGCCGGCTAGTGGTGGGCCTGAATAAACATCAACAATGTGATTAATTTTGATCACAAGTACCGTTTTATAAACGCGAGTACTATTCAAGAGGGGTTGCTCTCTCATAATATATAGATCCACATCACTAAGGGGTGTTACTCGTGCGGTTACATTAGTTTATAAATACTTTCATATTCATAACAGAAATAGGCGAAACGCCCATCTTATCGTCTGACTCACGACAGCGTCCACGTGTTTATCAAGGATGTTTAATCGCCTGTGGACCGTTTATCGTTTCTCATAGTTCACGTTGCAACGTTTAAGCAGTGAGTATAATATGAATAAATATTAGATATAATAATCGTATAAATGCATGTAGAACACACATAATATAATAATTATTATATACTCGCCTAATAAAACGTGTGCGTGAGTGAATAAATAAATGAATAAATAAATAAATAAATAAATAAATAAATAAAAATAGATTATATTTAACACATGCATCTCTGAACACAAATAAAAACCAAAATAATGTATATATTGTATTAGATTAAATACACACAAACAGTGTGATATTAAAAAAAAAAAAAAAAAAAAAAAAAAAAAAAGAATTATACATACTGATACTTAAACGAATAAGAATATATGAATATATGGGTCAGTGTAGGAAAAAATGACGGTTAATACCTAATGAAGTCAACCAAGTCCCACATCCAATGACATCATCAACACGAATCCTATGATGCAACACCAACTGGCCAGCTTCCCGTTACCACTGTAATACAATTAAACGCGGCAATTCGATTAAACGGCGACGTATATAATATAATAAGCGTCCGAATGTATAATTTTAAACAGAGGAAATGTGGACGCGCACCACACATTTCCAAATACTATCATGTGTTTTCCGTGCAGACTTTTGACCCCATGCAGTAGTAGAAGCAGTAGGTTTTCGTGAGCCGCGTTTGAAAAATAATCGCTTAAATATATGCACGAATCACATATTATCTGGCAACTCTGCAGTATACGGTCACGTAGGAATTTGGCATACGCCTTAAGATACTGGCGCATCTTATGTGACCGTATAGTGAAATTGAGATGAAAAAAAATTTTTTTAATTTTTTCTCTATCGTTATTATTATTATTATTATTGTTATTGTTATCATTATTACACTTATCGAACCTAGTTTTCTGTTTTTAGTTTCTAGGCTATAGAACGTATATTTATACGTATGCGTATGTGTGAGCGTGTGTGTATGTAAAATAAATAAAAAATATTGATAATTTTATATTACAAAATACCACGTGTATTATAAAAAGTATATACCGACGACAAATACATGAGCGTGCGAGTGCGCGTGAGTACGTCAGTGTGCGTGTGTGCCGTGCGTGAATTATGACGGGACTTAATGAGCAGCCGTACGTACACCAGATCTGACGACAAAAACGTCATGGGTATCGTGTACCCGCGCGTCTACGGGTACACGGTATTAAAATATTTTAAGAGGAGAAGAAAAAACGGTGAAAAATAAGACGCGGTCGGCTGCGGTGTCGACGACAGAGCCTACGCGCGCGTGCGCTCGCTCCGTTTCGTATACAAGGCCGCCGGATGAAGTATCGATAATCTACCGGTGGCGGCGGCGGCGGCGGCGGCAGCCCATTCATGACGAACGTCCGCGCGCGCGATACGCCGTAGTAGGCAATAGAGGTCGCGACGATAGTGGACGTCATACCGAACTCGCCGCCACGCACTCACTCTCTCGCTCTCCAGCTACAAACACAGTGTAATTACATGTGCGTAGTCTCCGCTTACCTACACGTACGTTTATGTGTGTACTTTGTGAGTGCGTGTGTGTGTGTGTGTGTGTGTAAGTTACACTACATTCCTCGCGTTAAAAGAGATTGCATACCGCAGAGATTTTACAGTTACATGACCCCCAGAGTGAGAAACCATTGATATTATAAACGCATATATACTGCGAGAGCGCACGCACGCACGCACACACAAATACATACACACGCATATTATCATACACTATCATATTCACACGGCGTCAGGGTCATGTTATATACGCCCGTGCAAGCAGGGCCGTGTTAAGAGGAGGTCAAAGAGGGCAATTGTCTCCTGGGCGCTATAGTTTTATAAAAGTAAAGGGGCACCCTTATCTGCACTTAATATGCTACCTGTGCCCGGTGGCTCCGAAGAAAAAATTTTGCCCCGGGGCGCTGAAATGTTTGACACAGCTCTGCGTGCAAGTACGCGTGTATAGGGCACATGTATATAATAATAATATTACGAGTACAGGTGTACGTCATGC
The DNA here is from genome assembly GCF_003268045.1 of Sipha flava. Taxonomy (NCBI): domain Eukaryota; kingdom Metazoa; phylum Arthropoda; class Insecta; order Hemiptera; family Aphididae; genus Sipha; species Sipha flava. The sequence goes on from NW_020272938.1 coordinate 188,701, forward strand.
ATACCGGCGTATAGCGGGGTGGCAATAACGACTTCGTGTAGCGAGACGCTATAGCGATAACAATGTTTGTGTCGACTGTTCGTGAGTGAGCGCGCGGGAGTGTCGCCCGCGAGCGAAAAGCGCACCGGTGGTGCGGTACTTGTACGATGGGCGGGCGCGAACGACGAGCGTGGTACATATTATTACTACAGTGTTCTCGTTTACCTGGAATTCGACTCCGGTATGATGTCATTGACGACCACGTAGATCATCGCGCCTGCCGCGAACGCCAAGGCGTAAGGCAGCAACGGTTTGACGAAGGACACGGCGAATATGCCCACAAGTCCTGCGATCGGCTCCACCATGCCGCTTAGTTGTCCGTACCTAAAAACCGGAAACGTATATTCATGTGTCAGACAAAATAATAATATCGATATAATGTACAATGATGTGTAGCGCTCGAATCGAGAGGGAACGCAGGCGAACAGCGGCAAAGTAAATAAACTTACATTTTCAAAAATTGTAACATTCCATTATAAATATTAGCTCATACGCGCATACAGAACATGTCAGTATTTTTGAAAATATCTAGCTGAATACTAAAAAAATCTCTACAGTAACTCTTAATATATCTTTAACGGCAATTGTTGTATGCACAAATTTAATATTGTTCGTAAAAGAATTGCCAAAATTTGAAATAATTTTAACTTTGAACCGTATCCTTTTATTCTTAATAATGTAAAATTAAATTGTATTCAAGATCTAATAATCGGTCAAAATGATATAAATTCTGAAATTTACATATTTAAAACAATAAACTACGGATTAAGATGACTTCATAGGAGAGATGTTATGGCATATCTATTATCTCCGGTGCGCATGCCTATAAGAAAGTCCTACTTTTTTTGAAATCAATAAAAATGTTAGGTACGTTCTTTATTTTATAAGGAAAAAATGACCCCTATTTTGAATTTATCAAATCAAGCATTAACACGATTTTGATAGGTTTTCTTGCTAACATTTTATAACAGAAAAATATATTCAAGTTTATTCAAGTTTCTTTCAATATATTTTCGATTCATTTATGACAACATCCCCCGAATGAAAATCATGTTTCAGTCGATAGAACTTTTTCAAAATTCCACGGTTTTATGAATGTATTCCGCAGCTGAACACCAGATCGTACGATATTAGGTATTATTAGTGCTACATATAGTAAAAACAGTGTTTTAGAAGTACGTTTCATAAAACAAAATAAAAATAAAATAATAATAATTATATGACATAGCACACAAACACGAATAAGACTATTTGCAGCATGATAAGAGTGAGAAATGTTTTGAAAATATCGAATCGTGAATCTATTTCTCGTTGTAACTACATAATTTTACTATTTCAGGTTAATAAAGTCGAAACTGAGACAAAGTCCGTTTTAAGTAAAATAGGACGGGTTAATATTATTCATATAATCACGTACATATACATATACATATATATATATATATATAAAGGAATCTAACCGATGAATTTTAAGATGTACAATTCAGGTCATTCACAATAATAAATGACATATTGCATTATACCAATGAACTTCCTAAACTGTTAGCTAATAAATACTGATATTATTGTTCAGGTTCAATATAATAATATAATAATAATAATTCATAAATAATCATAATAAAGTTTTAGCGTGTATTATGGAGCTGTTTTACCATTTATCGTAGTATTTATTTTTGTAATTTTTTTTTAAATGATATTTACTATTAAAAATATCATGAAAAAAATTATAATATTACAGCAGATATGAAACACACGTTACAACGTAGTATAATATATTATGTTGATATTGTAAAAAAAAATGGAAAATGTTAATTTGTATTGGTCATTAATGATATCATTTGGAAAAGAAAAAAATACGATAAGATAATGAATCATCATTCATATATTCGAATATAGAATTACATAATAATATTAATAGTTTTGTTTCTTTTCTATTTACATAAAAAATGAATTAAACTTAAAATCAATTTTACTGTACATATAGACGGACATTGTATAATGAAATTAAATAACTGTACAGTGATATTATTAATTACTTTTTATCACGAATGTGTTAATTATCATTATATATATAAGTATATATAAATTACGTGAGTGTGTTTAATTCGTACGAGCTGATGAAAAATTCAGAAAAAAATAACTCATTAATGATATTTTTAATTAGTATATACTCGTATTAAGATGTAATACAGTTTTGCAAACTACTACGCATTGAAATTTATTCGATTCTAAGCGTAAAAGTCAATAGAAATTAAACCAGCACAAAGGTTAGTGTTCCCGAAAAAAAAAAGGAGTAGGCGGTCTTTTATACGCATTAACACGTTTAGCACCCGCAGATATAACATAATAACTATATATCATAGTCATTATTCCAAAGTGGAATCGCATTTATTTTTGTTTTTTATGATCAGTCGAATCAAATGTGTACTGTAAAGCTAAAATGGGGTCCGGGTTCAAACCTCCCCCCCCAGGACCAAAAAAAAAAAGAAAAAAAATTGTTTTATTATTGATGACGTGTAATATATTCGTAGTTTCATCATTACGCTTTGAACTTAAAAAATACAACTATACAAATATTATGATAATTAAATAATTATATTGATAGGTGTTTGAAAAGTTTTGTTAACTATGCTGTTTTTATATTCCAATAGCTATTAATTTACTGTAATGTAAAAGTAAACTGTAAATTGGTAAAAAAGTTGTATAAAATAATATCTAATAATAATAACCCCTCCCAGAGCAAGATCGAATGTACGCCACTGGATATAGTGTACATATTATAAGCGGATTAAAAGAGAAAACATTATCGTTCGGCTTTTCCTTCTTCGCGTGATAATAATCACGACGGTAACCGTAATTGATTTGTGGCATCATCGTGGAATTTGCAGTAGCAGCGGCTCAACGGAAATCCGGATTTCCATAAACGCGACTTGTAGAATGTCCATTTTCCCAGTAAAACACAAACCGTATAGTACCTCATAATTAGTACGGGCGTTTCCGTACATACATATTATAACGGTTATATTATTATACGAGGAATAATAATAGCGTAATGTATTTGTCTATATACATATACATTGACGCGTATATCATATTTTATAGTATTCTTAATGGTCCACGAAACTCGACTACCACGACCATTTCTTTTTTGGGCTACTGTGGAAGATTTGCGTGGGTGAGCATGACAAACATATAACAATATACTATACACGCTACGTATATATATAGGAACGAGTGTGTAAATTATCGTGCGTCCTGTATAAAGTATTTTTCCGGAAATCCAAAAAATTTTTGTCCTAGGAAAAATGTAATCGATGAGGCAGTGAAAAAAAAATAAATAACGATATTAGTAAACCGATTGCGTGCTCGCAAAGAACTGCAGTGTAATTACCAAAAGCTTTTCCACTTGGAACATCCAGCCGCTTGAAGAGGTAAGCTGACGGCTAGTCCTTCCGGAAAGTTTTGAATGCCGATTCCCATGGCCAAATTCCTGTAACAATAAAAACCGAGCCATTACAATAACACGTGGAATAAAAACACGAATTAAAGTAATTTAGTCTGTTACATCAGCAGGATAAAAAGTAAAAGAGCAGTATGATACAACAGCTAATATCGGTTAGAACGAGATTTGAGGTACTTTACCATTCTTTAATGTGGTAATTACTATCGATAATACAACGCCGAGATCTAAATGATCTTGTTGAAATAATGAACACGAATACTAAAAATGATATAATTTCGTTTATTAATGTATCATTTTCATACAAGTCTGTAAACAGCCTACGACGCTCCCATAAGATGTAAGGCGCTTGTGTGTATATTTGCGTGTGTGTACAAATATTCAAGTCGGTGAGTGTGCGTGTAAATAGCGGAATGGAACCGAAACGTGTACAGCTATTCGGAGAATGCGCGGAATGCAATGGATAAAAATCTCGTCCCGGTTCAACGTGCCCACCGTCGACGACGACGACCGTCTCCAGACGCAAACGCGCATTTATATTATATTATACATCGTCCGTATGTATGTATACATCGTAGGCATACAATAAATACGCGTGTATTTCTACCGGCGTGTATTTTCTTTTCTTTTCCTTTTCTTTTTTTTTTTAACGGCTATTTCGTGTGACCGGGGGGGGGGGGGGGGGGATGAAACCCCTCAGGCATATAACGAAGAAAGACATACAAAAAGAGCGCGCACATACAAACACAAACGCATATGAATGAATCGGGAATATTCATTGAAACCCACTGCCGCCAACCGTTACCGCCGCCGTTAATAATGCTTATATGTACCGTGTTTTTTTTTTTTTTTTTTAAAAAAAATAACAGCCGAAGATGTCGGAGGAAGGCAATGCTGTGACGAAAATATTATATTTGTGTACACGCGGCGGTTCATCATAATTTCTAAAATATTATATCATGTACATACGACGTTTATCACAAGCTGTTAGGAAGAAAGCGTTTATTGCATTACGCACACGCCACGGTCGTCTGAGCACGGACGCGAATAATTTAGGAAAAACGAAATCGGCCTGGTTTACGGCGGTTCGTGATCGATATATACATACTTGTATATTTAAAGTAATTTTGATAGAAAATCCGCCTCGGGTGGGTGAAATTAAATGCACATTTTTTCTCATTTGGTCTCACCGGGTCCCCACACGTGTAGACAACGGTCTTATTCGCCGTACGTTGTTTCCCGCGATCCGACATTTTTCAACGTGGTTTTCAACCCCTCGCCCAAGCTATATATTAATATAATACATAGGTACACACAGAGCCATTTGAAACAAATATCACCCCAATTCTAACCCCAGCCAACAAATTTATTTTATTTTGGTTCAATGCAAATATGACACATTGTCACCCTTAAAGTTTCGCCGCCCTAGACCTTAGATACACGTGGACATCAACTATTGTATACATGCTCGACAATAGTTGCAATGGTTTGCTGTATCGATTTCGAAATATTATATTATGTATCGATAAAATAGTCTCACGGTGCAGCTGGTTTTTACCGCAACAACCGAAGTACAACCGTGACGCTCAACTGCGACCAGTCTAGTTTATCACTGTACATGTATACATGCGCGTGTCTGGGCAAGTGGTCAGCTCCAAGAGGTTACTTTGTTCGATCTACACTATCTCGCTTGCTATCATGGGGCTCGTTAAAAATGTCCAGGCCAACTTAGAAAAATCTTTTTTTTTTTACATATTTTAGTTAAAATAAAAATATAATTAGTACATTTGAAGTACAGATTTGTGACCCTTCACAATTTGTGGCTCTGGCGTGGGCACAGTTTGCTATATTCTTGCTACGCCATTGTTTGCGGTGAGCGAAAAATAGTGTATGTGTGTGTATTATTACGTCTGAGCAATAACATAATGGGTCGAGGACGCAGTGTCGGTAGCATGAAGTGCAGCGACTGAGCAATCGCGTCGACATCATGTGGTAGAGAGTGGTCGCGTGTTGGCGGCGTTGGTGACGGTGATGGTTCGAGTGAATGAACCACGAGCGTGCGTGTGCGTAAAAATGTACGTCGGAATGTCGAGAAAGAAAAATAATGAACGGGGGGAAGGGGGTTAAAGAAAAAAAAATGGAAAAAAAAAGTTTTTTGGTGATAATGACAGTGATAACCCTTCACCTTGAGATACTAAACACATACATTATATTATTTATGTACATGCTCGTACACACTGTTTAATATTACGTATTATAACGTTTGTATAAATGGATCAGTGACCAATGAATATTATTATTATGTTGAAAACGTGAGAGAAAAAAAGGAAATAGAAAAGCTATCCTGTTGTGGTGGTCGCTCAACTATAACTATACATATAAATTTATATATATTACTATACACATTTGCGTGCACATGGAACTAAATAAATTATTATTATTATTTATATTATTTATATTATTTTCGTAGGCTAATCTTTATACTATACACGTCAAACCCGTGCGTACATTGCGCGTACAGATATTATTATATCCTTTTAACGAAATAATACGTATAGTTTTAATTTATAACACCACAAACCGAGTGTCTTTCGATCGTCACGTAGTTTACACACACTCGCAGACGTATGACATACGCGCACGCACCACACGCGTCGAACATCCTCATATCAACAACGCTTTCGGTGAAACATTATAATATCGTCTTTGGTAGAATACTAAATTTACAATTATACAATCACATAATAATATCATCACACACGCACGCTAAGAAAATATGGGGAAGTAAAAGGCTGTTGTGGAACGAGACGTTTGTCGCATTAAAATCCCAAGCTCTGACCTCTGATATTACACACGCATCGAAACAGTGTATCGTGTTAAAAAAACGGTGTTATTTAAAAATTTCTAGAAACGTTTTTTTCCTCCCTTTGGAAATTATTTTATTCGAAAATGTTAACCTTTTATCGTTTCAGTCAAAAAATATTACAGTGTACACCCAATGAGATGTTACGGTCTTCGAAAAGGAATTCAATCTACACAGAGAAGCTGTTCACCAATTTTTACCAATACGGATGTGCAGGTCCGCCCAGCTTTTCTTATAAGTAATATAATTACAATTATTATAAATTATACTATGTTTGACAAGCTAACCAAAAGTTCCGCCAATATATTCAATGGACCCATTGACATGTATGCGCATTGTAATTAAATTAATGTTATTTTTACTAATGATAAATTCAAATTTTAACATCAGATCAAAAATCACACAAAGTTAAGAAATTATATTTCACACAGTTTTAAGACTATTAAGTTGTAAACTTAAAGTTGTTGCATTGAAAATATCAAGCATAACTTTTTAATGAAGTACGATCATTTTACGATTCTAAACATTAAAATCAATTTAGAAAACGAAACAAAAATATATTGAACACAATGTAATTTTTGAAATTATTAAATATTCATATAATAATAATAGAAAAAGGTCTTGGGAGTATGCACGGTTGAAATAATAAAGAAAACGTCAGAAAACAAAATAAATTGTTTCCAGCGAATCTTAATAATTTGTATCGCAAGGTAAAATAATTTCTGTCACGTCCAATACTGGAATAATTTTTACGAAAAAACTTTTTTCAAAGTACTGACTTAATTCGTGACTTAACTTGTAATGAATGAAAATAAGTAAAAGCATTAATAAAATGCTTATGAAATGTCACGTCCGGCACACCACTATATATACCAATAAATATATAACATGACTCGAGACTTTAGATTTGTTTGAAAAATACAATTTTAATTTTCAAAAAAATAAAATTAAAATATCACAATCAGTTTTTATTTAATAAAAACAAAAACCAAATTAAATATTTAACATGCCCCAATTTATACTAAACCATATACCAACCCTATTTAATAGATATTTATTGCATTGCAGTAGGTTTATTCAAATAAGGAAAAAAATTTACCGCAGTTTTACGTATAAAATCTTCAAAACACAATGCTGGATTTAGTTTGTGTAATCATATAAAAGAACTGGCCTTTTTTATGTTTCAATTTTCTGACTACACTATTGAAGTTTTTTTTCAATTTATTTTCACAGTTGTTCCAAATAATTTCCTGACTATCATCACGACACTCGATTTTTTATGCTATTTGTCTATTTTTCTGAGGGGGAGGAGAGGGTATACTATATATTCTATTTAAGTTAATGATTTTTTAGGTGTCATTAAAATAATTGTATGAAATTTTTCACAAATTTGTTCCAAATACTCCTCCGTATTATATGCTATATTTCATAATGTCAGCTAAAGTATATATATATATATATATATACAGTGACATATACAAGAGAGTGATGTGGGAGTCAGATCTACCCTAGGTCTTTTTTTAAATGTTATAAAATAATGTTCTTAGTGTGAAGGAGTTAGAAACGTAAAAAAAATAATGATAAAATAAAAAAATAAATTATTTGTTAGCAAATGATCCCCCCCCCCTCATCATACAAAAGTTATACGCCACTGTATATATATATATATACATAAAAGAATAAATCCTGACACACTGATTCATAATCAATGCATAGTCTAAACTAAGATAACTAACGACTTAAAATGTTCAGGATATGTTTTTATTATAGTCTAGGCGTATAATACGAAAAGATTTTGAATAAGGTTGATTTTAAGGGATTAAAATGGGTAAAAATCAAAATGTAAGTAGCGGATGATTTTTAAGATTAATTGTAAAAGTAAAGAAATAATATTAATTAATTTTCAATTTATATAATCTCGTGTAATGTATAGTATAAGTATCTATCCACGTATAGTATACATGTAGTTTCAATTTTTTTATGATTAGAAATTTTGTAATCAATTGTAGTTTGTTATATTATTATAATAAGTTTTTGCAGGAAAATGTAGAACATTTTGTTTTATTTTTCTATTACGAAACATAATTTATTTCTTCTCAAATATTTTGGAATAAAATTAATTCGAGCAACATCAGCTCTCATACTCTTAGATTTAAATTGTATATTTACAACATTTCGGGTGGTGCCAGGTGCGCACGTCTTTGGTCGTATATAAAATTAATAAAGGGGATATCACGAATACTTTTTTCTGAAGAATTTAATTAATTATTAATAATCTTTAATCAGGTTTATAATATACTGATAAACATATTTTTAATTCGTCGACAGGAAATATTACAATGAAATTTTACATTTTTATCGTACTCGTGGTTGGCCTTTGTAAACGACATTTGAGACATTTAAAAGATATAAGTAATATTTAAAATGAAAATTTGGAATACATAATTATGTAATAATTAAATTATGAAGTTATTATAAGTACATATAAACAAAGATATTTGTAGAATGATGTAGGAACGCATTGGGTGTTGTGAGCAAATTTAACGTCTTATTTGCTCTCCTCGGTATAATTGAAGACGTACCCCTTTACCACAATAGTAATGCATATAAATATGTATGTATGTATGTGTGTGTGTGTGTATAACGCGAAGAAACGTTATGGTCCACGTTGACGGCCCTCCGTCAATAAGTATGTGTACATACACAACGAATCTTCATAAATAAGTTGACGGACGGGGTCAATATACATTGTATACAGTTAGACTGCAGCCTCCGTTGCTGCTGCTAACCTGGCTGTCGAAGAACAACTCTCTACAAATCTCTCACACATACACAAACAACGCAAATAATAAGAGCGGACCGTTGTTTTATATTATTATTCACTCGACTTTCCCTTTTCTTATTTTTGACTACCATATACATAGTCTTCCTCCTCTCTCTCTTACACTCTCTCTATGTGCACTATATAACCAAATAATATAAAAGTTTTATAAGGCAAAAGTCGAAAGCATCGTTCTAATCGAATTATTTTATAAAAGGGGGCGAGTTGCTGGGTATCAGATGAGCTATAGAAATAGGCGACTACTAAAGGTGAAATTATTCTCGTATACTTGAAATTTCTGTACCATTAGTTTCGAAAATTGATTTTGAGTAAAGGAAAATGAGCCCTCATGTTTAATTAAAATTTTCAACATTATTATATATTAGTAGAAATTATACTAGAACCTTATATATTTGTAACCGGTTTGATTAAACCAACTTTTACGGAAAAAAAATTGTGTATATATATAACTTTTGAACTCTGATTTAATTTATTTACTATAAATATTTACAGTTATTATTTTAATATGTAGATATATAATACTTATTAATTTCAAGTGTCAAAAAAAAACTAATAGAGCTTATATAATTTGTATAAATATTCAACAATTATAATTTATAACATGGTTTTGTGACTTCCCTTAAATTATTTTGTTATTGACTACAAATAACAACTAGTGAAGCTAGGAAGAATCTAGTATTTAATTTTCAAGCTTTAAGAATTAAAATGTTAAATCTAATGAATTGTCAACTTCAAAAATATTACAAAAACCTTTAACAATAAACTCAAATGTATAGTTCTACCTTCGATTAATTGAACACAAACTCCAAGGTTTAATTTTTTCAATAGCAAAAACAACAGTTGTGTATATCATAAACAGGATGGATGACGGGAATAGGGCTAAAATAAAATGGGTATTTCTCAATGTAGAATGGGAGTGGAGAGGTCTAGATAATCTCATTCGATCCGTCAGATAATGCCATTTAGAGCTACAGAAAATCCTCAAAACCACTACGAACGACCGCTGTACAGCCCCAAAGTGACGATTTGGTATACAATTTTAAAAACTGCATAGTTGATCCAAACTTCTTTTAGGAGTAAAATAAAACAGTGACTGTCAATAATGCCCGTTACATTGACATGACAACAACTATTTCAAACCAAAATTACGTATAAGACGACGAACATATCAGCTAATGGTTGTTTGGTTTCAACAAGATGAAGCACTTCCTCACACTGCCATTGAACGTCGTAACAAGATGTTTCTCGGTAGCCTTATATCACGTTTTAGATTTATGCTTTGGCCTCCTAGGTTACTTGTTTCTTTTCTTTTACTTTTTTTTTAGGGGTTTACTTAAATTTAATGTTCATGAGTCAAAACGTCGCATTTTGGATGAACTTAAAGATGCAGTAAGAACAGAAATTTCATTCATTAATGAATGCTTGCACACTCACTCAAACTTTTTTCAGACGGACTTGCTTCATTCTACGAACAATATGAAAGTCATATGTTCGATATACTTTTTAAAAATTGAAGTAGCATTTATTAATTTATAATTAAATATCAATAAAATAATTTTAAGTGTAAAATGGCTTAAGTTAGGTATTTTTACTTTTGGCTTTATTCCTGTGACTCACCCTATATATTATACATCATTACACGGTTAAACATTTCAAAAAAAACGTCACCTATAAGTTTATTGTGTGTCTAATAAGACTGCCGAATTATTTTGCCATTTGTTCGCATTTCTTTAACTAATATGTAAAAGATTAAAAGTTTGTCGAAAACACGGACTTTCAATCGCACACGGTGGAAAGCATGCGGGGCGTACCGTTTAAGCAACAATACTATGTATGCGCGCACACCAGTACTATAATATATATGCCCAGGTCATAATGTAACTACTTATAATAGACGGCGTACGATTTAGATAATGTCAAAATTCGGCATAATACGGTTCATTGAACTATCTAGCTGCGCATTACTACAATGTCAGGCAAACACTGATAAACTACCAAATTACAAATACAGACCCGAGTCGTCGTGTACACCGATAACGAAATATTATTCTACTTCATTTTTTTTTCAAACGCGCATCGAAACCAAAATATATAGAAAAAGGAAACAATACAACACCGTTTCGAGTGCATTTTGCAGTATTACTATCGAAATAAAATATACACTGTTATTCGGTCACTGATGATGATGATGCACTGACTATATATAATGCATGTTCTATTATTTACTCTTACTGAGATTATTCACAGTTATTAAGTTGAATACTATATGAAGGAGAAAAAAAGGAATAAAACAGAAGTAATAAAATTGAAGAAAATGAATGAAAACGTACACCCAACGACTGCAAATGGTGCTTTTATAAATAAGTTTACGCGTGTACATATAATATATATATATATATACCGTCGGCGACTACCGGATGCACTTTGAAAAATAAAAATATTTTTTTTTTTCGAAATCCTTGATATCCGTCGTGCAGTACCTATGTCACAGAAATGCCAACGCACGAGACCAGCAATAATAAAGTGATTTAATATCTTTAAGACGTTATTATTGTATTACGAAAAGCAAATTGAAATTTTCATGAGAAAAACGTCTGGTAAATGAGTGTCAGGTTAAAAATATACGCTCTATACATAGTGGAATAAGCGTAAAATCTATGTATTTATTCGAAGCCGTTATCCCAAACGAAATAAAAAATTAAAATGAGACGAAAAACAAGTGACCGACAACCGAGGAGCCGTGACGAAAAATGTGTTGTTATTTTATCAGCACGATATACAACTGTTTATAATAGGTTTGTAATAGTCGTTGACAAGTGATATCAATAATATATAGTAGCAGTAGAATTTGATTATCGTTATATTTCATGTTTTTAATTATGTTTTGACAGAAATACGTATGTGCAAAATATAAAACAGCGTTACCGGAAATATAAACGCGTTGTGCGCATTATTATAATAAACACACTGTAGCAGCAGCAGCAACAACTGGTATGGAGATAATTAATTTAATAAATCTCTGGAAACCAGACATATTCCAAAAATGTGAAATATTTTTAAGTAGGCAGAGGGACATTTATTATTATAGTCAGTTAGTATGTCGCCACAATTGAAATTGAACACGCGGTTTATTTAGACTATTCTAATCGCCGATTACTGCTTGAGCTGCTTTAGTGTTAAATTTCATTATAACATGTGAACAAACTAATGTGGTATATAATATAGTGTCTAGTATACGTGTTTTTATTAATGAATTTCGTTTTACGAATATAGAATTACACAGGATATAATATAGATAAAATGTATATAGATATCTATTTTGGTTAAAAATGTCAATGGCAATTCATAGAAACGTTAAACGTGAATGCTTTTTAACAACATAATACACACTGTCAGCATAATCGATAAAATAAACTGACCACTAGTGACTATATGTTTTAAATATATATGTAGATAATTAATAATCCTAATAAGTATAAAGTTTCTTACAAGTTTTGAAAATAAATTCCAAATAAAAATAATGCTTAAATTTAATCTCTCAACATATATTTTCAAAATAACTACGAATACGTATACATTAACGTTACATTTTGTCATAATATAATGGTGGATACATCAATAAATAGAGGTAATTTCAACGAATTTCAAACGTAATAAGAATTCTATCGATCATTAATAATCCAGGTACTTAACTTTGAATAGTAACTTGTAATACGTCTTAACATTTGAATATCCATAAAGATATCGGATCAAAAGTTTTAGAGTCGCCTATAAATCAAACTTCTCGCAGTAATCAGTGCCATGGAGAGAAAATCGAGGCCCAGGAGTAGTGACTCACGGACCTCATTTTGCTCCATATTTTAAATACATGTTTAATTAAATCAAAATGACATTGACGTCTCAATGCGTTTTAGGAATTAAATTAAATTTTTTAATTTTTTCTAGAGAATTTTGTAATCCAGAAAGATTTTTTATGAATGGTTTGAAAGCATTAATTCTTTTGTACTCGATAGAGTGAAGTGAATTCCCAGTGTTGTGTACTCATACTGTACTGTACTGCATTGTACGATACTTAAATAAGTGATCGCTTGGTGACAAGATTCTATGGAATCGACTCTAACTAAATTAAACGTGTAAGCTCCACAAAGAGAATATACGGCACACTCATTTTACGAAGAATGCTACTCTGTATGCCTTTATATTTATCTCACATATTATTACCGTTATCATCATAAATCTCGCCCTCAACAATCGATCAAAGGAATAATGATTAAATATGAAAAAAATATTATATATATTAAATATTCTATAAATATATGTTTATTCGATCATAGCATTTAAATCTTTCATTACTATAACATACATCAAATGTAAATAAATGTGCACCGTTAAATTAAATACAAATACGAATATTTAAAAATAATTATAATTTATGTGTTTTATATTATTTATTATTTGAGTTACTCGACGTACGATATATGTGACGTATGATAATAAAGTCATAGTAGTTTTTGTTCCAAAATTCAAGTATACAGTTAGTATACAGTTGGTAGTTATTCAGTACGCACTTGGGTTTTACGGGATTTTTCAAAATTCCGTAAAACCACGTTTTTTAGCTTTCTTGGTTCACATACCGAGCCAACATGAAAATTCCAGGTCCGGGGAGAATTACCCCCGACCACCTCTCTCTCGTCTGGCCCGGCAGTAATAATCACTTATGTAGTTCGCGGGAAACAACAAAACTCATAAAGCGTTATAAAGTTTAACGATTAGAACGAATATTTCCAGACAATGCGACAGTCCGGCGTCCAGACGCACAACATGGTTATCGTGAAATTATCCCCGACATTCCAAGAGGGGTTGGAATACAAATTAAGTATTAATTGATATATACTAACTACAGTGCGCAGTTAAACGCCAATTGTTATTATAAATTGTTCATAAACAATTATAAACTGTTAACTCGTTTTATGAAAATTTCCCGGACACGACCGTATGGCAGATTCACCCTGTGTATAATATGGGTATACGAGTCGCTCGCGGACTAATGAATCGGTGTCGGCGGAGATCGCTTATTACCACCCCTTTAGCCGGCTCGTTACACCCGAAGTTAATAATAGTAATAATAACAAAACGATAAATATCGCAGTGTGCGTGGAGCGCGGGGACGGTGGCGGCCTGGCGCACTGCCGTGCTCCACGCCGTTGTTGTTGGCGAAGAACAACACACGTATTGGTCGTCGAGGCGGCGGTGGCGGCGGCGGCAGCAGACAAAAGGTGAGGAAACGATGGAATGTTGCAGCGATAGAAACGAACGGATACTGTGTGGCGTTAGAAAAAGAAGAGAAAAAAAAATAAGAGGGAAAAGAGCTGCTGCGACGGCGGCGGGGCGAGGTGATGCGTATTGAGAGGCGGAGAAGGTGGCAGTGGTGGTGGTGCAGATGAATCGGCGATGAGTTCGGACAAGTCGAAATACGATATAGGGACACACACACACACATATGTATGCATGTAATGGTGTGCGTGCGCGCGCTTGTTGGTTTGTGTGCGTGTGCGTACGTGATCGGGGCTATGCTATGCGTCTGGTACCAAGGTCAGTGGCCGAAGGAATGCCGTCGTCTCGCGCGCGCGTGTGTGCGTGTGTGTTATAGGCCTCCACCTCCGATGCTATTTCATGCAGCCCGACGCCGCCGCGTGTTTGTGTATCGGATATTACATGACACACGTTGTGTTTTATAAATCGAATCCGTTCGTACATCTCTGTGTGCGCGAGCACGGCGATCGACGGAAACGACGGATGGTCGGTGGAAGGAAACGAAAGGAAAAAATTTATGGAAAAATTCCGCCGAAAAATGGTTTCCATGTGGACCGATCGCAGTACGGCACTGGTGTTCAGCGCGAAAAAAAAAATAAAAAAACGTAGGAAGAAAATTAAAAAACGCAGAATATCGTATAAGCAATCATAATCGTTTTCAAAATCGATGTAAACGAAAAACTTATACCCTTCACGCGATGAAGCCCCAGACGAACCGCTGTGACGGGAAGAGTAATTGAAATCGTTATACTCTCCAATGTTAAAAATATCAGCGACTAAAGATAATTATAATAATAATTTACTTCGACAGTTATTTTAGAAGCCGCACGTGCGCGTCAAGACCAGGGGCGGTAGCGTGTTTCGGAGCGCGATCGTCCCGTCAGAAGAAAATCATTATGTCGTGTACAATTTATAACTACGACACGTCTACGCACCGTTCCTGGTAATTATATTAATTAAAAACCGTGCGTATATGATATTTTAATTATAATCAGTACGCGGGTACATAACACGTGCGCGTATACAACTCGCTTGAAAGGCCAGCATTTTCATTAAGACTTCAGAACACCTGTAGCGTTTTATATATAAATGTATAGTAAAATCAACATAACGATGTGCAATGCATATTACTATTACATTTATAATACCTCTATGAAGTCAAACGAAAGAGATTTAAAATCCGTAAAGCGGGGAAAACGCATTGTTGATAAATTATGTTTCAAATCATAACGAGTGTACTGAAATAATATAAGTTTCGAAATTTTCATATCGGTATGGTTGCGGGCATCATCCTCGTTAACGGCCCGTATCATCGATGGGGAAAATTACAAAATAGTTCAAAACATTATAATTAAAATAAACGCAAGAATATATAAATTAAAGTAGTACTATCTGGAAACATCGGAATCGTTGACAACTTACTACTTATGGTTAAAGAGTACCTACCTACTAACATTTTAATAGTCACGCGAAATGGTAATGGATAGCAGTGCACTCTTTCAGAATAAATACATGTTGTACAGTGAACTAGGCGATAGAGTGCGCTCGCGCGGACACACGTGTTTGTTCCCGGGAGGTTAACATTCTTAACATTATTCTAGACATTTTTAAAATTATTAACCATATTCTAATAATTTGAAGTAATTTTTGTAAATTCTATTTTGAACGTACAGGACAAGTGATTACAACAGTCTTTTTTTTCATCTAGTAAAAAATAATAAAAAAACAATTTTGAAAACTCTAATACGACAAATAATGGAATTTTGAAGTCGTCAGGGGTGACTTATCATATTCGTACTAATGTAGTAATTTTATCACTAATGTTCATTATACTATTTTTTATAGATCATATAGATTAATTACAAAAGAATATGGAATACAAGAAAAATGCAATTGTAAAATACGATTTTAATTTTTCAGTAGAGTATTTATTAATTTATTAGCCGTTAAATATTTATTTTTACAAAAATGTTAACCTATTTTTACTTTTCATATTTTAGCTTTTAATATGTTGTTGACCTAATCGACAACATTTTTTTGTTCAGTTCAAATGTACAAAATACAGAATTATATTTTATTTCTAACTATTACAAATTAACAAGTTTAGTCAACAGAACTCCAAAAAATCGTATTTGATAACTAACACAAGAAGAATCTCTTAAAAATCTTTTTAATCAAGGATTATAAACATTTATTTATGATTTTAATCAATTGATCACTTAGTTTTGTTAATATTAACATAGATCAATATATTGAAAAATAAATTCTCCCATAATTGTATATGATGTATAGTAAGAAATTATTGCGAAATTCCTTGTATAAGTTTGTTATTTTTTAAATTTTAAAATAAATTAGTTTTTACTTCAATGCTATATATGAACATTTTTAAAAGTATTGACTCGTCTAAAAAAGTAAACGATAAGATTAGTGATGTAACATATAATTATAACAATTCACTAAAGAAATATTTTAATTGACTTGCTGAAGGTAAAAATATAAAAATTCAATTAACTTCTATCAAATCTAATCAATCCCAATAGTATTTCTTATCGTTTTAATTTAGCTTAATGCAACACACTAAAACAAGTGTTGGCAAATAGTGATAATTTGTAATAGGTACCTACATTATATATTAAGAATATACGTAGTACAACCAAGGCCATAGCCAGCAAAAGATTTTTTTTTTGGAGGGAGGAGGGTATAGAGTATAAATTTGTTATTCATTAATACATTTTAAAATTTCAAATATAATGGGCATTTAAAATCATTAAATTTTATTTAAAAAAAAAATTTAGGTGAGGGTCTGAATTCTAAACCTCCCCTGGCTACAGACATGCGTACAACAACACATAACTGGTTTCATTTACTATTTTGCCAATAAAAATAAATTAATAAAAGTTGATCAAATTCTACACTAAAATTAAATAATTATTTATTTAGCGCAAATGTCTTAAATGAATAAGAATTGTTTAATAATTTTTAATAATTTAATAATCCAAGTAGTTTTAATTTTTAAGAATTGTATAACAACTGAGCAGACCAACATGTTTTTTTAAAAAAATAAGGAATTTACATAACAATTTGATAATCAAATCTATTTTTACACTAAATAATAAACTTTTAATTCATACGTTTTTTTCTTCAAATAAAATCGTAATAGTAAATGATTGGTTCAGAGATATTTTTTTATTAAATAATGAAACACTATCGCCAGCTAAGCATAAATGATTAATTTCTAATAAAAATACTGATTTTCACGTTGAGTTTGACACGTTCATATACAATTATGTTAATATATATTGTTAAATATTTTATGCTAATGAAAATGTTACCTAATGCAGTTTTTCTTAAGAACATGAAAAATAATCGTACATAAAAGTGTATATTTATTTTACTGGCTGTAAGATATTTTTTTATAAATAAATAACTATAAGTGTTTAAAACAAGAAAAGATGCCGCTCAACGAACGTACTTATACTGATGAATAATCTAGATTTAGAAAACAAAAAAACTGAACATTTAATTGCGTATTGAAAGAACGATTAACAATGAACGATGTTTAAAAATTCAATATGGAAGAATAACGAGGTTGTAAAATCGCCAGAGTAAATACATGATACATGAAATTTATATTTTATTTGTTATATTTTCAATAAGAAAATACAAAAATATTAAAAATATCTAACATATTAAGTAATAACTATAGTAATAATTAATGAATATAATTTATAAGATTTAAAAATAATTACACCAAATTTTAATAAATTCAGTTACAAGCTTAAATATTTTTGTGTAAATTGACACAGTCTTAAGTAATTTTCCAAATGGATCGCAAAATAAACAAAAGTGTAGTTATTATAGAGAAATATTTTTTCGAATTTCCTATATAAAATATGATTAGTATATAAGATTAAATTTTGTTTAAAAATATTTTAATAAAATTAGTTACATAATTTCACAAATTATGACGATTAACCGAGGTTTTTTCAAAAAAATATTTGTACATAAAACAAGATATATTAAACTCGTTATTAAAGCCTATAAAGTTTTTTCTTTACTAACATGATCATTTGATTTACAATTATATAATAATAGATTAGATGCGTAATACGACGATACCTATATTATGTATTAATACCTAGTTTGTGTACACTATACAAAATTTTGTTCAGAATCGTTTATTTTAATTAAATTATAATCTTGAGTCTTCAAGTGTACATGGATAAACATATGGGCTAATACAACAATGAACTTATACTCGGAGTGAGTTTTACAGTCTACATGCAATAGATTGTATTTGTTATAGTATAAATAGATAAAACTAATATTTATTATGCATTTAGTAACATAAAATAGGTAACGCTTAGTCTGAAATCATTAATATATTATTGTTATTTAAAATATTTAAATAATGATAAATAATTACATTTGTATATTGATTCAAATCGTAGCAAGGTTTACCATTGAAAATGGTAAAAATTATGTTGAAAACGGGTTCTTGATTTGCATATTATTCATCGATGTTTCATTGATTTTTGCTACTTTCTCGAAAACGACCGATAAAATAAAAAAAACAAAGTTTCTCCGTTAAATCTGAATAAAACAGTTTAGGGGCAACATAGAACTTCTGGAAAACTATATCGTCGAGATAATAGTTGAGTATCTGCGATGGGCATACATTATGTTATTATGAATATATATGTAATGATTTTAGCCAAAAATAATGATGCGCATTGGTTATCATCTCTAACCATATTCATATATGTTGTCATAAATTCTTAGCGACTCTTTCTCAGTGTTCTATTATTTCATTTCTTATCCATATAACCACATTGGTCATATCGGCATTTCTATCAAAGACCAGTTAATTAAATACTTGGCATATTAGACACATTTTGAATCTCGTGGTAAGATTAAGTTTCACTTGAAGGGCTCAAAAACATAAAAATATACTTTTGGCTCTTTCGTTCTGGATTTTCGGTGCGACGTGAGTCAATGGTTATTTGTGTATGCTATTGTTTAATATTTTTGCCTTGCAGTAGTTTTATTTAGATATACACTTGATATCTGCGGTGGAACCACCAGGACGACGAAGAATGTAATTTTTTATCATTTATAGAGACAATATCTTGATATCTCAATATTGAAACAATATTGAGATATTCAATAAGGGTTTGACCAGTATTTCTATTTCTCTTTACTTTTTAATTATTTTGAAAATATAATTGTCTCGTGT
Source organism: Sipha flava (assembly GCF_003268045.1). Taxonomy (NCBI): domain Eukaryota; kingdom Metazoa; phylum Arthropoda; class Insecta; order Hemiptera; family Aphididae; genus Sipha; species Sipha flava. The sequence continues at coordinate 208,454 of NW_020272938.1, forward strand.
CAAATAAAATGACTCTCTCACAAATTATTTAATAACCATGGGTTTCGATGTATCTGTTTCTGGCTAATATTATATTTCTATATTTTGAGTTAATGAATAATCATCATTATAAGATAATGTATCACATGATATTATTTACATCAAAATATTATTTACCCATTGGGTCATAATGTACCAATATAATAATCATAAGGATCTCAATTGTACTACTCCATTGGTCTGTTATTACATTAGGTAAATAATATTTTGATTCTGATTTTTAACTTTTACACCGGTACAACTTATGTTTTTTTCTCCATTCACATTTTTTCTCGTTTCTCGTTTTTTTCATACACAAATAAAAAGTAATTTTCCTCTTCAAGACTTGTGATTTTGTTTAATTAAACTATTTTTAACTCCAAAAAAGTTTCAATTGAATCTATGATATAGTATAATATATAAGAAAAAATCAGTATAATCTGATTTCCATACTTTGGTTTACACGAGTTGTTGACTCTCCAAATTTTGTTGTGTTTGTCATACAGCACTTTAGTGAAATGTATTATTGCGAGAAGTTAGAACATTTTTAATGCGGTTGAAATTTGTTATGCAAAAGTAAAATCTCATCATAATAAAATGTGTTATTCTCTCGCTCAACTCAAAATCTATTACAAAACATTTATTTCGTATTTCTCCGATCTCCATATATAACATTGATTTAAAGCGTCAATATGCATTATTATAACAAGCCAATTTCTAGGAACGAAACATTTGATTAGTCATTATAATTAATATAGTCAATACTAATAATAAGCGTATAACAAACCACATAATAATTATTCCTTTAAATTTGATTATAAATGAAATTCTTTAGACGTCGATATTAATAATTATTTTTCAATATACTCACATACATAAATATACTTTTCATATATATATATTAGTGAGCTATATACGCTACGATTGTACAAACTTGACTAAGTTTTGACAGGTTTTATTTAACACTACACATCATAAAAATATAATCCGAGATAATAATGTTTATTTTTAAAAAATATCTACTAAATAGGTGCACTATATTGAAGACAATTGACATTTTTAGAGTTCAATATTTGAAGTTGATTCTATACGCGAAGACTTCGTAATGAAGCAATTTCAAAAACCATGAAAAATAACTCTTGATTAATATTTTAAATATTCTTCTACTATAGCACAAAATTCATAGATAATACGTTAAATGATAAGAAAAAAAACTAAATGATTACTATAATTAAGAAATTGCAGTAGATTCTAAACACAATGAACATCTATTTAATAACGTCAATAATATATGTATATATTTAATAAAATTTGTATAAACACAGCACGTCATAATATAAACCATTCTAAATAAAATCACTAATATTACTTTCAAATACTTTTTTCTTAATTGAACAATAGTTATTTTATAATTGTATACACAAACAATTAGTAAAAAACTAGAGGTATATGATTATTTTAAGATGACACCACATCTGCATCTGTCTTACAAATGTACAACAGAAAAAATCTAAGTTCAGTAGAACGAATTTCGTGTTTTTAAATTCAATAGTAGAATAAATTGACCTCCTGTCAAACTTTAAAAGAAAAACATTATGTGTGCCTTGTTGCAGGTTATTTATGAATTTCAATTTTTAAACGAGTTATGATATATTTTTAGATTATAATATTTCACATAATAAAAATTTAAACACGTAAATAACCTTTGAGAAGATTTATGTAATGTTTTTCTTTTAATGTTTGATAATAAGTCAATTTAATTTAATATAGAAACTAACAATACAAAAATTAGTTCTACTTAATCAATGATTTGTTATATTATACGTACATTTTCAACTAATTGCTGGGATTTTTACAGGACTTAAACGTTATACTTATTAAGCTATAAAACGTAAGCATAAAAACAATATATCAACATATAATATAGATATATAGTTACAGAATTACTTGTGTATATTGAAACTGGTGTAAATATGACCACGTATACCGTCAAACCAAAACGAACGACGCGCCGAAAATATAATAATATAAGAGTAAAATAATCAGCATATAATAACAATTAGTATTGAAATAATTATTCCTGATCAAGCGTTAAGGAAACCTATATATCACGCATGTGGTAGAGATTTCCAAGGGCGTGAGATTTTCAACACGCGCATAATACGGATCGAGGAGTAATCATTGAACGATACGAGGTGGTGTATGTGAAACGATCGGTACGCGAGCAGAACACGAGAACAAGACACGGCGTGGAAAAGACATAAAGAATATACGCATAATATGAGAATAATGATATAATAAGACGGGGCATATATAATATACGTAATACGTGTTGGGGGAGAATTGGGCTTGTTTACGATTCAATGATGGTATTATTATTATTATTTTGTGAACGTGTAGCGGCAGCGGCGGCGTCTGTGATTAACATTATTGTAAAACGACGACTAAGGCGCCTGTGGTTTAGCGCGGATCATATATATATACTCGTATTTATAATATACAGTGTGGGCTGCTTCTGCCGCCGTCGCCTTCTCATCGGTGGTACAGAACTATCCGGCGGCGTCGGCGGGGGCGGGCGTCGGCGTTCGCTTTTTAACGCGTTGGGAACACAATATATTTATACATTATACACATTTTTCAACCGGTCCTATAAACGCGAGCAGCAAACGGACGGACGGACGGCGGCGAGCGCGAGCGCTCCGTATGGGAAGAGTATAATAATAATAATAATATATTTATATGGTTAGAGGCGAAATTTGGGGTTCACGCGCGTGCAGACAACGATGAGAGCATTAAAAATAATTAAATATATATTGTCGCCCGGCCGTCGTCTTCGTCGAGGCCGGGCGGCGGCACGGGGTGTCCCGACAAAAGGAGGTAGACAACAAAATATGTTAATAAATAAGCTTTTTGATCGATAACGATGCGATTGTATTCTTGCGAGCAAGAGAGAAAAAGAGAGACGGAAGATCCTTTTTCGGAAAATCAATACGCGCGGCCGAAAAACCAGATTCTTATTTTTATTATTATTTTTTTTCTCTTCGTTTTGCCCTCTCACTCTCTCTCTCTCTCACTCTCTGCTCCGACGTCTCGTTTCCTTGCACCGTTCCTCGGTCTTTTAATGTTATACGCACTTACTTTTTTTTTTTCCATACGTTTCTCCGAATCCGCCGCAGCCACATTGCCGAAACGCGTAATGTACGCGCGCGTACGTAGTATGTGGGGCGGCGGCAGTGCACCGGCAAAACTCGTGTGGCAGCCGCGGCAGCGCTGTTCTTACGCGACAACAACAACGACGACGAGACCAACAGACTCCTCCCTGCACGCACGCACGGCACGTATTTTATGTACATGTAAATACAAACTAGTTCATTCCCTAAGGAAGCAGCGGAAAGAATTTCCGGAATGTTCACGTACATGCAGCGCACGTTCGGTGTACAATAACACCGAGCTAACTGTAATGAATTTTCGACGAGTGGACGAGTAGGATGTGGCGTTCGAACAATTTATCGTTACACCAATATACGTAAACAACGCTGCAAATGCATCAAAACGCACTCTTCATACGGTGTATTTAAACGCCATCATAATTTAATAATAATTTTGTAACATAATAAATCTAATAGTACTTAATAATAATAATAAACACCGGGTCACATACATATTTTAGGTTTTAACAGTGAAGCCAGGAATGTATTTCGTTTTTTAGTTATTCTATGAAGGTATACGAATTTCGGTTGAATGCATATAACATTTTTGAACTAATAATAATATTATAACACACAGAACGTCTTATAACAAAAAATTTTGTCTCATATAATTTTTTTTTTTTTTTGTAATTGTTATTGACTAAACTCTAAATCAAACTTTTAGATAATAAAAACTATATTTTAAAACCGATAAACAATATAAAATACATATTTGTTTAAGTCAGTATACTATGCAATCTTATAATTTACATATAGATAAATACACCATCATATGTAAGTATATAATATAAAATGTGTAATACAATTAACTGAACGACACCACAATGGGCACAATACAGTTATGACTTATGGTAAAATACTAGAATATATTTGAAAAAAAAATTCTAAACGTTTAAATCCACATAAAGATGAAAGTTAAAATTATGGAATTGTAAAAACCGTGAAATTCTGGAAACTTAACGGCTAAATAATTAAATATTTTCAACGCGTACAATAAGCGCGTTCCACGAACAACTCTGATGTCTAATTTTATGTTTACTATAAGAGGGTTGATAGAGACCGACGATAATACAGAAAAAGACAAGAATGGTAAAGTATGATGGGTGTGGAAAAGTCCATGGCCGTGACGGACGTTGACAGTTCTCGGAATGGCGTACGGATACAGGCAAACACATATGTACTTATACACACGGTTAGCAGTTCTTATATAACCATTGTACACTTGTATATTAATAACAATACATTTAGAAGTATACATCAGGAATGCACCACTTATCCCTCAACTACATCTTGCTCACCCCATAATAATACTGTAACCAATAGGTACACCATGGTTGTCAATTATACACGACATGGTTGATAACTGATGATTGATCAATGTTTACACGATGTTCAACATGTTATTACATAGGTGCACTAATAATTCTTCATGAAATAAGCTTATAACGAATTCCAGATTAAATAAAATTGATCAACAAGAACTAAATTACTGTTTTAGATAATTACTTGAATAGATTTACTGTATTCAAAAATACAGTTTGATTAATTGCATAACAAGGATTAGTTTAACAATCGTGTATAGAAGTACACGATTACAGTATTCGTGTTTTATGTTGAGATAAAATTAAACTGCTAGTGTTATTGTAGATATTTTATAACTAAATAAGTATACAGTCCAAAAAACTATGTATTTTAAATAAATATTCAATACATTTTACTATGTAAATAAAGTTGTTTAATTAGTATTATATAAAATAAATTATACGATAATCTAACAAAGCCATAAATGTAATATCTATTGAATCGTGCATATTTAAATTTTATTAAGCCAATGACAACTTTCAAAAATAACACAACTATCATTTAAGACTTTGGTCATATCTATTGAACATGATGCACACTTCACTGATATACAAACCAAAGAACGAAATACAAAAGATATACATTATTATGTACAGGTTCTCATATAACACGTGACTACACGAATAAGCTCAAATGAGTATGTGAAAAAATTGTGTAGTAGATCGATGAGTGGTGGCGTCATCTGCACGAAGATAATAATTATTCACTGTATAGATTTTAATGGCCTCAGTATAGTGCAATAAATATTTTCGTAACATAATTGTTATAAATATAATAAACAGATATATTAAAACATGGATGTTCTAATGTAATGTTATCCATTTTTAATTAATATACATACATTTCCATAATTAACATCTACAATCAATAATATCATTATAGTTAAACAGTATATCTATATATACATTAATTCAAATAATTCAAAATATTAATAAAGTCATCATAATGCACCCATATAGCATAGATTTTATTTCTATAGACACGTGGTAAAATATAATAAGAATTTAAAATTATTTACTTTTAGGTAAAATATTAAATTTTAGTATATTGGAATAAAAAATTGCAATTCTACTTAATGAATATGAAATAAAATACATATTTTGGACGCTTTAAATTAGTATAAGTTCACAAAAAATCAAAAATTAAAAATTTATAAATTTAACTATCAAATATTATATTATATGTTATGTTATTTGATACATATGTATCAAATGTTTTAACAATTTTTATTCACTGTGATTTATGAAAGTATAAAATCTTTTTAAATATCTATATAACAAACTATTCTATACAGATTTTTTTTCTGGTATAAAATATAATCTATAAAAAAAAAAAAAAAATATTATATTAAGGGTAGATACCAGTATTTAAACTAAATTGTAAACTTTTTATTTTGATAGGCATATAAAATAATTAGAATAATTCATTTTATTAAATAACTATATACGATAGATCTATAATACGACTACAATTATTCTAAATTATACAGAGTTTTACTTGATAAAAATGTCTTATTATGTCACCCAAAAACTTTAACTTTAATATTAAAAAACAAAATTAATCAAGATTTATTAATTATCTTGTTCGGTGATCTTTCAATAACTTAGAAACAGCAAAATAAATTATATTAACAAGAAGAATAATTTCAATGACTAGTGAATAGAAAAGAAAAGACAGTTTGTTATGAGAAACTTAAACATTCGATTTTCTAAATAAGTATTTCTTGTACACAAAAATAATGAACATATACGGAAAAAAAATGTAACAATATTATTTATTTTCAATTTTTTTTATCGAATAGAAATAATGGTTCAACCATTAACACTAACAACTAACAACTAACATTTAAAAATCTGCATATTATGAGATATTTTTTTAACCAATGAATCTATACTCAATAGGAATTAGGTAAAAATGGAATTATCTATAATAATTTGTTTTAATATTTTGATTTTTAAAAACGTAATTTGAAAATTTCACCGTGTAATTATAATAATAATTACAACTTCATAAAATATAAACTATAAAATCTATAAAAAAATTGCACAGAAAAAGACCTAATAGAATGTTTTAAAATTAATTAGAAATATTTTACTTTCTACTTGTAGAAAAAGTTTTGCTTTTTTTCAAACATAAAAAGATATAATAATTTAACAAAATATAATTGATACATAATCTTTTGAATAAAATGTTAATACTTGAATAAAATATAAAAATTACTTATTGCTTAATTACGTTTGCGAAAAAAAATTAAAATTATAAGATGTTCCTAAATCAAGTAATCTCTTCTTCATTCTTAATAAAAATTGATGAAAGTATTTATGATTTTTACAACTCATTTAAGATATTTTGCCCCTTGAGTAGTCACTCAATTAGCAAGATTGATGGTTCAAAATAATAAGTTAGTATGCATGAGTATTATATATTAATAATATATACATATTATGTATATATATTATATATATTATGTTACATATGTAACTACAACATAATGAAAAAATATAAAGTAATCCAATAAATACAGGATATAAGTAAACAAAATTATAATTGTAAATATGAGATATACTATTCGCTATCCTTTTTGAAAACTATTTTTCAATTACATAATACGATCTATAATAAAAATAAAACCTAAAAATAATACGTTAAAACTATAACAAAATGTCAATTTTAAAACGTAGCTAGTAAACGTAGCTGAATTACCAATGTTCATCTTCATATTTTGATCAATAGAGCAGTATTGTTAAAATAAAATAGTATGCGGATTCCATTGGGATAGAGGATGTTAAAAGCTGAGATAATAAAGAAAAGGCTTTCATATAGACAACTTCAGATCAAAGAACATTCTATTCAATTTCATTCAATATTTTTTCTTACCTCCAAAACTACACCCGACTACATTAAATCACCATCGACCTGGATATTCTAATAAAACAAAATATAACTTGCTAATAACAATACACCATAAATTTTACTGCGTTTACCATCATAATAATATAAAATGAAAAAGAGAGAGAAGACATTATAGAAAAAAAGGGGTTACAACTGATGATTTAGAAGAGGATTTATAAATATACATATATAATATACATATACAATATAAGCAATATTACAAAGGCAAAAAGAGACAAGGAGAGGGGAACCGGTATACGGCGTGATTGCTAACATTCCTGGTAGTTAGACGTCGTCGTCGTCGTATAAATCGCCATCCAGCATCTACTACTATCCGAGAACCTAGCCATGACGAAAGGACTACTTGTAGGTTTACTTTACAATTCTTTGAGCAATTTAAGCACCATAGATTTAAGAAAAATATAATTTAAAAAGTTTCCGATCAGCACCACTATGTCTACATCTGATAAAAATCAAAAATAATTAAAAGTGATATTATAATATATTACGAATTTCGATTTTAAAAATACACCTAAAATCAATACATATTAAAATTAAATAATATATTAAGGTTATTATTTATTATTATAGTATAATTACAATTTCATAGTTTTTTTTTTTTATATATATATAAACAGGTCAACAAAAATCACTGAAATCACACTAGAGAAATGTTGTATAGAAAATATAATAATCCATAATTATTATTATTTACAAATGCATTAAAGACATATATGTTCAATAATTAATGTATCAACACATTTAAAACATAAGAGCTCGTTGTCTCCGTCAATATTTGACAAAAAATTTACTAATTAAAATGTAAACATGATGCATAAACACATTAAAACAACTAAGGTACTACGCAACTAAATATTTTGCACACCCACCATTCACCATCCATTTGTTTAAAAACTTAAATCAATTATGTATGAGTTACGTTAACAGATTAATTAGTGATACATAGATATAATAACAGTTGTATCACAATTTAATAATTTATGAAATTATTTCAAAGAGTCTATTCTTAAATCATTAATTGTTCTTATACCGATTAAATAAAAAGTATACTATATATTTTCGATATGTTTATTTTTAATTTTATATATTTAATATATAAATACATAAACTTAAAATAAAAATGTAAGTAACATACAAACTAATACATTTGATATTAAAGCGGCATTTATAATATTAAAAAAAAACTATGCCCAAAGCTGAATTTTAATCAAGTTAAAATTCAGCATGTGCATATATATATACAGTGGAATTTTGACAACTTGAACTTCTATAAGCCAAATTTTCAAAAACTCTATGGAGTGTCTTGCCCCCTGCATTTCAATGTATGATATGTGTAATAAATTTTCTCGATAACTCAAATATCACGATAAGTCGAAGTCATACGAGTTGAATTTTGGCTTATAACTCCTCGAATGGTTCGATATACACTACCGAAAATTACTGAAATAATATTATAAGTGTATGTATAAATAGTGAATATTCATAAATAATGATAATAAATATATTTAAATGCCTAACGAGTTAAGGTGGGAGTAGTCGGATATTGATAACGATATGAAATTGGCTTTGCTATTAATTATTCTTGCACAAGCATTAGGGACGAGTCCATTTTCAACCAAAATCGTACTCTTCCTTTTTCGACCGAATCACTTTTCGACCAAATCAAAAATTTATATAATAAATTAAAAATAATAAAATAATGATATACAATGTTTGATTATGATGGAAACTATTATATTATATATTAATGACGATTCAGGGTTTTACTCATGTAGCGAGGTTTTAGGTTCGTATAAAAAGCATAATCCCATTTGCCACAGTATCAAGATTTATATAAAAACTAGGTTAGACTTAGACTATAATTCCCCTTGGAGCGGAGCCGGAAAAAAAAATGCAAAAAATTTTCATTACGATAAGAGATCTAAACTAGATACAAAATATCGTTCTTTTTTAAATAAATATTTTAATAATTATTGATAAAAATTGTACATCATTATTTTATTATTTTAAATGTATTATATACATATTTGTTTAGGTCAAAAAGAGAATCAACCTATTTTAAATTTGGTCGAAAAGTAAATTGGCCGAAAAGGGAAGGGTACGTTTTTGATCGAAAACGGTCATGCCCGGCATTAGATGGTTTACAAGTAGTACATAAATACGAATCTATTCCTAAACAACCAAAAATTTCTGAAGAGATTTTTTACGCGCTCAACATAATTGAAAACTTTACAGATACATCCATATCATATAATAAAAAACAATCAAAAATATATCTTTTCTTCTAAAAATAATCCTACTTTATTTAATATTTTATTTATTATTTATATTTTTATTTTACTATAGAATAATTTTTTGAAAATTATAATACATACATAAATATATTATTCATAGTATAAGTAAATGAAAAAAATTATAAAGTAAAGTCTTTGTATTGTATAATAAAATATTTTCGACGCCTAGAATTTTTTTTTGCCCCCGACTGATTCGACTTATTGAATTATTTTCTGCAAGTCGAATTTTTTCGCCCCGGACCTTTTCGAGTTATTGAGTTTTCATTGTATATACAATTATAATTACTTTTCTATAGCTCTTAAATACTATAGATTTAGATGTAAAATTTGTGATCGACCTTTTTCTATAGACCCTCTATAGACCCTATATAATCTGAGTTAAATTTCCTTATGATACAGAGCTGCATGAATTTATTTTTAACGAAAAATATTTCATTATAATCACACAGTTTACCTGAAGCCTTGTGAATGTTAATAAAACTTTATAATTACAAAAAAAGCTTAACATTACGTGTTCAATTACTCTTACAATAAAGTAGGTATATAATCAAAGTATAATATGTAAATTCCAAATGGTAGATATTATAAAATACAAATCCGTATCTAAAGCAGAGATTGTTTTTGAATGCATTTAAATGTACATAATAAAAGCGATTACTTTATTCGTTTTTTAAAAAAAATATACAATTACCAAAACTTTGCTAAAAACAAAATCGCTGTTGATAAAAAAAAGTTAAAGAAACCAGTAAACCGTTTTAATTTTGTAATGTTGAACATTCCGTCATCATGGTGTATCATCCATATTAATTATTCATTAATTTTTTATTTTTATACGATTTGGAGAAAGCAGAACAGACAAAAGGTATAGTACGCGGCAGTTACTAAAAGGAAGAATATGGTGGTCAAAAACGTGATGAAATGAGGTATGAAGTGGCATTCCAGACATAGCTAAAGTACATACATACATACACACACACACACACATATATATGTATTATTAATACTTATTTATTTATATACATACAAATTTATATTTTATACACTGGTGCGTACAAAACTCACATAATGGATCTTGTCGGGACAGCAGGTTATGAGGTAGAGAGTAAATTAGTGGGGGACGTATAAGTGCACCTGCTGGCGCTCTGACAAAACGCCAATAAACCTGTTTTACCTTTTAAATGATCATACACGAATAACGAAAAAAATGCTTTTTAGCTTTATATGCAATTCTGTAAACTATGAAATATTTGAATGGGTTATCAGAATAAATGGCAAAATTTTTTCATTGCAATTTTCAATCTCAAAGAATCATATTTTTGAATGAACATTTTTGCAAGGAATGTTTTATCTCCTCTGTAACATGAACAAGAAAAATTGGTATTATATAAGTTCATAAAAAATTGAATCGGTTATGAATCATTTTTTGTGAAGACAATTTATTAAAACATGTAAAATAATATTAAACATTGTCACATATGTATATGAACTTTTAAATTAAATATAAATAGATTGTAAAAAAAGTGTTAACGAAGAGTATTTCTTCGTATTTACTATTATGATTGTAATTTATATAAAGTTTAGATTTAAGTGAAATAAACCCTAAGTGTGACTATGTTGTACTCTATATTTTATAAGAATTAATAAATGATAAACGTGAAAAAATAAACAACTTTTGGTAGTAGGCCATTTTCGGAATTTGGGTACATTTATTAGACATGATTAAATGTTGGGGGATATTGAGACATCCCTTTTTCCAAGAACAGACCACCCGTATATCTTCTTCAATACGTTTTATATTTTCCCCCTTTGCATTGCTATAAATCTTGAAACTGCTACAACAAAAATAATTATGGTATGTACTATATTTTATCACCAAAATAAATCCTAGGAAACATTATACAACTGGGTGTACATTGACACTGTACGCAAGGGACTTAATAATAACATTATTTATAAAAATATATGACAAAAATGAGTATCTACTGTATAGTCATTTTTAATTTTCTTATAATTATTTACTGTGATAAAAAAAAATAGTTTATAAAAGTTCTTTAGAAGACATGCTTTAATGATCTTTTATTATCTATTAGGTATTAAAATATTAATTCGATGTAATATATTCACCTTAATAAAATGGGAAATTTTCAAAGTTGTGACAAGTAAATAATTGTGTAACTTTTATTTTACAGTTATAACATATAATGCTTTATATTTAAGTAAAATTAAGACAAAAATAATTAAAAATATATATTTTAAAAAAAAAATAACTAAAACAATATAGATAGTTGGCTTTTAGAAATTAACTGTTGATGATTGAATCATCTAAATACATGATTCAAGATAAAAATGTATTAATTTTGAAATTATTAAAGAATATAAATTTTGATTATTATAAATCATTGTCAGATAATTTTTTTTACTTTTTAAATTTGCTACACCAACGTTAAACTTTTAATACCTACGTAATATGTAACTAATTAATAGAGTTGGAAGAGTTCGACTTGTAAAATTTTTCAAGATGCGTTCAAATACTCCAATCGATTCAACAAAATTATGTTTGTACTCGTAAATATAAGTACTCGATTTTACTCGATTTCAATCAAGTACATACTCCAGTTTATTTTACTACTTTATTGTAAAATAAACGTTAAGACTATAAATAAATGGGATCCAAATATTTCCGATAGAAATGTCAGAAAGATTGATGGTTTTAATTAATAACAATAGATTGTTATTGCTTTGATATTTTACTATCGTGATAACGAAATTTTATACTGATCGATAACAATGAATTTTTTCTTGAGTAATCGATTTTTTTCAACTACTTCATTTTTTTACTCGAATACTAGACCTCTTTCGAACACACAACTTTTTTTTCAATTGCTCGGCATTTTTAAAGTACTCCAATTTTAAACTCGACTCGACTCGCTATCAAAAAACAATACTCTAAAATATAATATAATTTAATTTATCATTTATTAGGGTTAGAAAATTATAATGGATTACATAAAGAATAACTAATTATTTGATTATTAAAGGTGAAAATTAATCAATGAATCGACCTTTGACAACGACCTAGACTCATATAGTTATAATTAGATATTTACTAACGAATATTGATAGTATCACCATTTATAGTATCATAAATTGTAAATTTTTTTACCTTTAAATGTATATATTTATGTACATATATACATCTAAAACAACCTTATACAATGTTCAATCACTTAAAAAATAATAATATTAATGTAATAATTTATGTTATTCCAGTAATAATCCACAATAGCAAAAACTACAAGTTCATTATCATTTATCATCGGACTTTAAATATTTTGCTGAATAAGTTTAATATTTTACTGTAGTGCTATCTAGCAGCAGTTATTTTAAAAATCTGAGAACATTCTGGTCATGGACACCGGTATTTTATTGTGGTACAATATCATTGAATTATATACATTTTATTTTAAGAATTACCCAGGAAAATAGCCACAATAATACTAGTAAATATAAAAAATAAAAATAAATACATTTTGTCATACTACAGATTTTTTTATGATTAAGAAATTGTCCATGATACATTTTCAGCATAAGGTAAACTAGTAGTGTTATATAAAATGTTCAACTTTAAAACATGATAATACTATTTCTATCAAAATAAATATAAATAGTTGAAGAACAAAATGAACACTATGCAAAAGTTTTTGTTTTTGTTTTTTTCACTAAGGTAAGGCATTAAGAAAATAAATGAATGATCCATCTAGAGTACTGAGTCAAATTTTTATCTAAACACTACAGAATGAAAATTTTTGTACAAATTAATACCCAAGTAAATAAAAAAAAAAAATTTAAATAAATATTTAAAAACCAATACATTCTTTAAGATTGTGAAAATTATGTATAATAACAATAGTATAACTATTTAAAAGTTGTAGCTAACATTAGTTATTTTTACTAGGAACTGATTTGGCAAATGAATATGCTAAAAAGGGATGAATTATTTCATTTAAAAAGCTATTCAATATAGTATTGATTCATAGGTTAAATATCTTTGAAATTAATATCGGAATTTTGTAAGTCTATAAATTACATAAATCTTTAAAGCAACCAACATTTACTGTTATAATATCATAAAAATAACTTACCTGGCACTATTAAAAGTAGAAGATGGAGAAGAATCAACTGCCCCAAAAGCTATTCCAACAGCTAAACCTTCAGGAATATTATGCACAGTAATAGCAATTATAAGTAAAAGTATACGTTTCCAACTGCATGCTTTAACTTCATTATCGCATTCTATTTCTGTATATTCTGGGGGTGGATGAGTAGATTTATAACAACGTTGACGAGCTTCTGATATCACTAAAAAATATATATAATTAAAATATCTATAAGAAAATTAATGTAATTAAATTTGATAAGATAATCCATAATTACAATACACATTAACAAATATAAATTTAAATTAAATAATATAATTAATATTATATAATAATTAAAAGCTCATTTCATTATTACAATATTTTATATAAAATAAAAAGAAGTTAAGTACTTCAGATTTATAAAAAAATGTAATTATTATTTTATAAGGTTTGAATTAGTATTAGCAAATAAAAATGAATGCTATATATAAAATATTTAATAATTTCTGGATGTGTCATCTTGTTATATTGTTAAAAATTATATTTTATATATCAGACATTTAAATAAAAATAACAAAAAATACTAGTTTTTTATTAATAATTAAAAATTGATCCATTGTAAAAATTATTCTTATCAGTATAAATATTTTTTAAATGTGTATTTGGTAATTATAAACTACACATTTTTCTTATACTGAAATATTCAAAAATTATATTTTATTAAAAATAAATAAGAGAAAATTAATAGCTTTTGTGAAAATATAACTCTGGTTTTCCAAAAAAATAATTTATAATATTATATGTATTTTATTTATAGTTAAAATATAAAATATAAAACTATTATACATTAACTTAGGTAAACTTAATATACATACTTAAGTTAAAATTATACAATGTCAGATACATTCAAACATATTTTAAATTAAGTTCATGATTAATGACTCAGATGATGGTGTTATTTTAACATTAAAAATGTATTTATTTTTTTAAACATATATATATATATATATATATAATTACCTACAATTTCATGATGAAACCCATTATTTTATATATGTTAATAGCACACTAATTTTATTTTCTATTAGATAAATTGAATTACATAGAAAATAATTTTGTAAATATTATTATACACTATACAGTAGAACCACTCTTGTCCGCCTTCAGCTGGTCTACCACTACTCTGGTTGATCCAACATTAGTATTATCGAAAAAAATACTTAAAAAATTAATTTGAATTTTTCAACTTATAGTAAATATATAAAACTAATTGCCAGTTTACTATTTCTTATCGCTTGTCTACACGTCTATAACTGACTTTTTTTATTTAAATGTTCACTACACACACATATATACATATACATACATTTGTATTATGCTTATACTCAAATTTTTTATATCATATATGTAAAATACATTTTTTTTTATATTCTGTTAATCTGACCTTTTCAGCATTTCAACCATAATCTTAGTCCCAAAGGGTGATGGATTAGAGGGGTTCTACTGCACTTTAAATCAAATAAATAACACAGGCATGTCATAGGACAATCCAATAAAATCAAGGTTTAAACATGAATCTTATATAGACACTGATTAAATTTACATTTGTTGGTCTCAAAGTATAGTTGCGCATATTATATTAAAAGTTAATACAATTAAGCAAATAAAATAATAATATTTTCTCTTAAAAATCATAAAATAAACAATGCAACTAAGAAGTATAAACTAAATTAGCTGAATTAACTTCGACATCATCTTAATTTATAAATCTATTAATAAATTAATCCATACATGTAAAATATTATAAAAGATTATTAAATTAAAATAAATTGATACTCTATAATTTAAATGTTATTCAGAAGAATAATTTTCTGGTATTATTATAGGTATATTATTATACTTATATATGAATACATGAAAAAATTAATTTATAGTCTTATCAAAAAAAGAAGAGCTCAAATTATTTGATAGATTCCAGAAATTAGCATCAATATACACACATAAACGGCAAACACATTTAGTTTTGATAAAAATTTTTATAAATTTATTAAATAACTAAATATTTAACTATTATACCATTGTTTATTCCAATTGACTGTTGGTTATTTCTAAGATATAAGCTATCTGTATTGGTATCACATTTAAACTTCTTTTTTGAACACTGATTTGCTTCTAAAAAAATAAAATAAAAATAAAAAATTAGATTTTTCCTTAAAAAATTTCCTTAAATGATATATTATAATATGTTATATTATTATATGATATATTAAGTGATATTTCCTTAAAATACATAGAAATAATTTTTAAATGTATTATTTAATTATAATAACAAAATAATAAAAGTATTATTTTAACAAATTCTATAATACTTAAAGTATCACTTTATAAGGCTATAATATGTATTTTGTTGTAGAAAAGACAGTAATATTAAATTTAAGAAAATCATTAAATGCTAATAAATTATTTTAATTTCAATACAGAATAATTAATTATCATTATAAATAAATATGTAACATAATTTGGTATAAATATTTAAATGTAGTTATCTGCTTTCTATAACTTATAGATAAAAATTACAATTTAAATATTTTAAATTTTAATTAAACTGAAGTTGCATCAAGTTTTAACAATGACTTACATAAGAAAATCTTGATTTAAAATAGTATAAATAGTAAAATAACTTTTAATAAAATGCAATTACCTGGTATTAATAAATTAAGTACATCAATTTCATATGAAGATATAATTACATCTGACAAGTAAACGAAAAAAGCGCCAAACAAAAAGCCGACCATCGCTGGTACAAAGGAAAACTGCCCATTTTCCCCGTAAGCACTGTCTTGCGCAGCAAGTTCGATTGCAGGCGCTAACAGCGACCAATATGAGGCAGCTATCATAACGCCACTTGAAAACCCCAAACTACCATCCAGCAGCTTCCTCTACAAAAGTTGAATTTTGTTAGTATTAATGTTTCCAAGAACATAAATTGAAAACAAAAAGAAAAAAATCGCCAAACTTACTTGTGTGCCGCTAAACACTAGTATTAGGCTAGACCCAATGGCCGTTAAACCCCACGTGAACAATGTCCCAAAAAGGGTCTGGACAACCGGACTGAAATTCGGTAACATTGTTCAATCTTGTGATGGATTTGGCGCCGTCTAATCGACACTAACACTGTTGTCGGAAAACGAACACTGTTATCAACTCATTGGTGTGACAAATCAAACAGTTTAGACGAAACATGCGAACAGTATGTTTGAGCTGTCATTTTCGTGACGGGAAATATACGCTCCATATAATACCGTGTGTTTACATAACAAATAACAAGCACGATAACATTAACAATAATAATTCTATACGGCTCTTATCCGAATTTTGATAATAATCTGAAGTGCTATCTAGCAGCATTATGAGTGAACAGTTATTTCAATTTTTGGTTGATCGAGCTGAATATAAATGAAATATTAGTTATTGACAATTTATCAATGAGGGAGGCTTAATGGGCGTTTTCCCGCTGGTTTCTCAAACTCTCAAGCCCTCCAATAATTATTGCCCATTTCAGCAATGAAAAATTAAAACATGAATGAGAAATAGATTTTGACTTTTTTTTTTTTTGTAAAATGACATTCAAATTATTTTGTTTCAACAAACACTTTTGAAAATTAAACGTCCCTCATTGATATCTTTTACTGGACGGAAAAAAAAAATTGAGCTTAATTTCAAAAAAAAAAAATTTTATTAATTGAAATTACGAAAATCCGCAATATATTTGTAGTTAATAATTTTAATTTCAATATTTAAAACTTGTAACTTGAATAAAAGATTGTTTATAAGATTTTCTATGAAGCAAAGAAAAAAAAATTACAATAAAGTTTTGTAAGTGTTAGAAAATGAAATGTTGACAAAATCGGGTACTTCAACGAAATTTGATTGTATGATACTATTTGATTGTTATTTTAATATAAATCGCAGCAATTTGAAATATTTACTGAATATTTATATTAGAATTTTATGATTTCGAAATATTTTAACGAATTTTTTGCTGTTTATGAGCACTTAACATTTTTTATTTTCTCCAAATTTTAATCGGTCATATATAGGTCTAGTTTAATGTAATAACATTTTAATGTAATCTCGCCCTACTTTGATTTTTTTTTTTTTTTTTTACAATAGTTAGAATATTGTATGTTCAAATTAATTTTTAAAAATATTTGGTCTACTACTGTAAATATATCAATTGTCTTTAAAAATACAAATTAACCAATTTTTATTTTTCAAGAGAAATTGCACTTTGATTTAAAAGACCAACTTAGCAGTCCCTTTTTTTAGTAAGCCCCGATAAAAAAAGTTTAGTCTGAAACTGGAAATGTACACTGTGGATTCGAGAAAGTGTGTATCTACTAAACACTAATAAATAAGACGTCTGAATTAAACTACAAGACAACTGATGAGAAAAATGCATATATTATATTTTAAATTATATATCCTATATTAAAATAAATAATCTGTAAATAATTTTCAGATTTATACAAGGCATAAGTATATTTTCAATTTAAAAAATAATAACAAATGAGTAGTTACCTAAATGTAATGTACAATTTGATAAATAAAAAAGAACACTTACTAAAAATTATTACTGATATTGCACTAAAAATTATAATCATATGGAAGTGGGGTAGAGGGGGACTCTGTATCATATCATTGTACATTAAAAAATGTATAGTACGAATTTTTATGAAAAATAGGGACTGCAACATAGCAATATCGTTCAACCGTCCCTATATTTCACTCGGCCGTGAAGTCTCAACCATCGTAAGTCTACAATGTGTTGGTTTTTTAGGTACTCATTAGTTATCTTTTATTAGTCATATTGTTTAGAAGCGGTAGACTACAACTGGTTGCCAGAATTCGGTTTATGCGACTACCACATATGAACATCGTATCACCATTGAATATAAATACTATTTATATTAAAATTAAAGGTACCTTTTACATATTATACTCGTATGTATATATTAAATGGTGTTAAATATTATATAAAATATTACCTATTCAATTTCGTATGAAAATACAAATGATAAATAACATAAACTTTGATTATTTATTTTTAGAATAGGATAAAAATAAAAGAACATGAAAGGTGTGAGTGACGAAGGCCCCTTCCAACATTTTCAATGTGAATTCATTAATGGACTACAGCTGAATATATTTAATTGTTCTGTGGGAAGTGTACTCATTTTGTAACATTTAAAAAAAATATTTTAATCATTATGAGAAATCATTAGTTTTTAGTCGATTTAAATATTTATATTATTGTATAATTATTTGATCACGAAAGTGAGACGTGAGTACTGATTACTGAGTAAGAATATATGCAATAAATTACGTTATGGATAGTTGGTTATAGATACCTATTCATAAATTATAATTATAAACATATGTATAAGAAAATAATTTGTACTTTATACTTGTATTGAGTTGTATGTACTTGTATGTATAAAAAATCATATAATTCATTATATGTTAGTTAATGATTAAGAATTTGCTTATTAATGACACTAATGAGTATAATGCATACTAGTACAGAACTCACAAGTTATGGACTTTTTATTCAACTTTTTTTGACCTTGAAATATGTTTGTCTCTTATAATTTGCTGTATTTAATTCTGCTGATAAGTCTTTCAAAGTTATATGAAAAAGTAATTTTGTTGGGTAACATTCACCCTGTTTTTCACATTACTCGAGCAGATTCGCGCTAACCAGATGTGCAAGGTGTTCAAAAAACATTGACGGCCGAAAATTTAAAGCAAACCTTCAAAAAAATCATCTTAATGATAATTTATTGTAAACAAAGTATAAATATATTTTAATCATTAACTAAAAATAATTTTAATCACATTTTTAAAGTTAAGCAAAACTATGGCCAGCGATTGAAATTTATTTTTGGGGAGGAGGGGGGATCAAAAAATTTGTTTGTATAACATAAATAGCCAAATAGGTATGAGCGAGCCTGCACTCAAGATCAGTTTAAAATGCAGCAAATTCTTCAGCAGGTGATGGACCTTTAGCTATAGGTTTATAATACATTAAGATAATGATAAAATCAGTTGCCGACCGTTTCGATTATGTACAAAACATTTATAGACATACAAAAATGTATGTAATGCGTTCGGGTAATAAAGGGTTCGTATAACAGAGGTTTGGAAAATCGAGGTTCTATTGTATAGACAAAAAAATTTATAATTATCAGTTCACTAGGGTCTGAAACGTAAGTGTGCATTGCACACTGTGCATACAGGGTAATAAGAGTAGGCACTTGACTACTCTGTGAACCTTTCCTACTTCAAAATATTCAATATTTTAATCAATTCGAAACTTCCGTAAACAGTAAATAAATGTATAAGGATATTGGAAAAATATAATTATTAAGTTAAAACTTAAGAGTTATTCCAACCAAATTTAATGTTAACATTAAATGTTGATATGTTATATATGGTTACTCTGTGAGTAATGTCTGCGCACGCTTTGATCAAAATAATGGTCGAGTGCGCATTTGGCATCATGGCTAATAAATGGTAAATATTTCATAGAACACTTGGTATGAACATTTCATTTTGTGCAGCAATTATTTATGTTTGCTGCATTCTTCATAATTATGTACGTCAAAGAGATAGAGTAAGATTTGAAGAAACACTGTATGAGTGCCCCATAACAATAATGAACCAAAAAAAGAAATAGTGAATGTTCGAATCTCCCTAAGTTATAACATATTCAGAAAAAATGTATTGCTTAATACTTTTATTCATTCAAATTTAATATCATAAACATTTGCCAGGATTATTTATATAATCCATTATCGATCTATCTAATACTATAAAATTAATTATTACTAAAATTATTATCTTGTGAATTAAATACATTTGAAATACATGGTAGTAAAAATATTGGAACCCTCCTCCAAAAAAAATGAAAAATCCATCATTTGAGAAGTCATTGTTGTCATATGAGTACATGTAATGTAACAAATAAACCAATAAACAATTCTCTTAATCCATTTGATGAAAATATTGTTGCAGATGCCAAATTACCAGTTGAGATTCACAGCCAACTTAAAGAATTATCAGCTGATCAAACATTACAACTAGAATTTTCATCTCAAGATTTAAATAAGTTTTGGCTTGCCCGATGAAATTAATTTGGAAGTTTGGTAACAGAGGCATTGAAAATGTTGATTCCGTTCGCTACTTCTTATTTATGTGGAATAGAATTTTTATCCATGGTGAAAATAAAAACTAAATACAGAAATCGTTTGTTATTACTAGTAAATAACTTACTTTTATGTGTTTCAGATGTTGAACTATAAATTAAGCAACTTTTTTTTTGTTCAATAAAAAGTTATAAATAAAAAGGCACATTTTGTAAATCTGCATTTTTATCATTTTTGACTTACGTGACCCCCTGGTTGGAAAACACGGCCTTACACTATTTAAAGCCAAGTTTGGAGTAACTGTTGGTTATAAAACAAATAAAATAAAAGTTCAAATTAATTGGTATGGTAGTATTGGTTGTACACTGAATTACTTCTAAATTACTGTCATTGTCGGTTCCAATATTCATTAAAATTCTTTCTTATTGCACGTACCTACTGAGTATTGGAGAGATCACCATGTCAAATTTCAAGTTTATATAGTTTTGTGATGTAGCGATGATCAATTAGCGAGTGACACCCGACGTTGCCCGTTAAAAATCTGACAATTCGAATATTTAATTATAAGTGCTGTTTATTGAAGTGCATTTGGATTACAAAATTTTCTTTTTCTTGTACGTACCTAAATAAATCAGAAGGTTTTTTTTTAACGCGTGAGCAAACCACTTATAGCTGTTCATGTGAGTAGCATTCATTTTCAAAATACAGTCCACCCACTTATTGTAATTGTCCTTGTGCTTTGTTGATGATAATTACAAAAGCCAGTCGCACCGGAAACTGTAAACGTTAGAATTTGAATGGCATATCGGTTGGAGTCATTGGGATATGTGGCAATAGTACATCTTCGCCTTTAAAATTTTCGTTTACAATTATAGCTTCGATTATTTTGTACATAGAATTTTTTACTGAAAGCTCGGTACCATTACAGAGGGGTGGCGGATTGATGTTTCATAAAAGATTGATGGACACCTCAATTGAAGCGTATAGAACCAGAAGATCTAACCCACAAAAATCAAATTTTGTTTTATACTATAAAACATTTCACATTTATATATTTGAAATCCACAATGACCTATAACATAAAACAATTATTTACTAGATAGCAGCACATAATGGTATTTGGCATTGTGGTTATAATATATAATTACAGAACCTAAGTGGCCCAACTCTATGCTAGTAATATGCTTATGCCTAATAAGAAAAAAAAATGATAAACAGTCAAAACTTGAAATGCCCATCCTGTACAATTAAACTTTTGTGGGTTAGGCTGTTCTGGTTCTGTGCGCCTCAATTTTTAATGATAAAACGTGCGGCGGCATGTGTGACGAACCAAGTGAATTAAAAAATTTAATTGGATTGTGTTTCAAGTTTAATACATATGCACCTCAACATACAGAAATATTCTTGTAAATTGATAACTTATACAGAGATCAAAAAGAAAAAGTGAGTGTCGTTTATGGAGCAGAAGATAGTCGTTCATTTGAACTATTCATTTCGGTGAACTGTAAATTAATGAAATTTTCGTTAAATTGAACTGGACTCTCCTACTTTATTGTTCTCATAGTTTCAAAAGCCATGACTTCATGGATTCTAAAAAAAAAATTTTGAGCTAAAAGCCAATCGTTTAGCCACAGAATATAATAATGATTTAGCCAAGGCATACTCCAAAGGAGTAAAAAAATGATCCAAGGCCATCAGTTAACTTTATGATATATGTATCATGATAATGGTTATCAGGGTATTCTTTAGTCTTGATATATAAATGTCTAAATATTTAATTTAACTATTTTTAAATCATAAGAAATGTATCCTGATTTAATAAGTGTTATAAAATTAATCAATAAAGAATTTTCGAACCGTATAATGAATTTTATTTATATATAGTTTATTAAAATATAATAATTAAAAAAAAAAAAGAAGAAATCTAAACAAGTGAAACATGGCGGCACTGGATTTGTATGACAATGGTTATCAATTTATAATCATATGTTCGTATTTATCCAAAACATCTGAATTCCGATCAGCCTTAACATAATCTTAACTTCTAATAGTACATTATCGTTTTCACAGTATTAATTCACATTCTGAAATTTTAAATACGTTATTTTGGTTGCATAATTTGTATTTCCTTTGTATTATTTAAATATTATGGCTGGCTTAGGTTTAGCAGAGATGTCGGCTATACGTTTGCTAAAACAACCCTTCACACAGGTTGCTGAAATAAATATTGCTATAGTTGTGTAATATTGTGCAATTTAACAATAACCTTAATTTAAATTTAACTTACAGCAAGTAAAGCAGCTCCACATTTCAACAGTTTTAGCAACAAGCGATGTTGCTCAGGACAAAACCCCGAAAATCAAATCTGTTCAAGTATACAGATGGAATCCAGAAACTCCAGAAATCAAGCCGAAAATGCAAGAATACAAAGTTGATCTGAACACGTAAGTACTCTGCCTTAATAATGTTTAGTACTGAAATAACATTTAATTGTTTTTATACTTATATACTTAGATGTGGCCCTATGGTGTTAGATGTATTGATTAAAATAAAAAACTCTGAAGATTCTACATTAACATTCAGACGTTCTTGCCGTGAAGGTATTTGTGGTTCTTGTGCTATGAACATTGGTGGAGTTAATACATTGGCATGTATTAGGTTAGTATTCAATATTTAATAACTAATTTTCTTATTAAATTGTATATTGTAATTTCTAACTTTTACCATTTTATATAGTGGTGTAAATACAGATTTGTCAAAACCATTAAAAATATACCCATTACCACATATGTATGTCGTTAAGGATTTGGTACCAGATATGAAGTTATTCTACAAACAATATGCTTCTATTGAACCATGGTTACATACTAATGTAACGCCTGCCAATAACAAAGAACATTTGCAACATACATACGATAGAGAGAAACTTGTAAATTACTGATTATAGATATTTTAAAGGTTTTAAAAGCATAGATTAAATCTATTATTTTTTTAACCATTCTAGGATGGCTTATATGAATGTATTCTATGTGCATGCTGTTCTACTTCATGCCCTTCCTACTGGTGGAATTCTGAAAAATACTTGGGCCCTGCCGTACTTATGCAGGTATAAATTGTTTCAAACTGTGACTTTAACTATTTGTACACAATTGTGATTACTGCTTTCGGGTAATTTATTTATTATTAAAACATAATGCAAGTTATCCATGTACTCAATTTAATATATTTATATTTCTCTCTATAAATATCATATTGGATGAATATTAGATAAGGTTTTATTAATTTAAATACTATACAACATAGGTGTTAAATATATATGCAAAAATAATCAAATGCATTTAAAATACATTGTAAGGAATATATTCATATTCTTATGTAAATTATATAATTCAAATTGTTTTCTTGATTTAATAATTATTTAAAATGTAAATAGTTTAGATTAATATTTTTTTTTTTTTTATGAATTTTAGGCTTACCGTTGGATCATTGACTCAAGAGATAATGCTACAGCTGAACGTTTGGATAAAATGAGGGATCCATTCTCTGTGTTTCGTTGTCACACAATTATGAACTGTACTAGAACATGTCCAAAAGTATGTAAAATATTCGTTATTTTAATTTATTTATTTTGATTAATAATTATAAAAATTAATGTTATAGGGTTTAAATCCTGGTAGAGCTATTGCACGGATCAAGAATCTTCTTTCTGGGGTGACCAGCAAGGAAGAACCAAAAGCTATTACACAATGAAGATGATAGTATTATAATTTAGTATTTTCCAAGTATTGAAAATTAAATATTTGTCTAAACTTTGGTATCATCATGTATCTTATGAATTTATAGTTTCAGAAGTTAACTAAATTATAACAGTTGTTAAAAATAAACTATTATATTACATTATGTCGTACATTAAACTTAATTACAGCGTTTTTAATAACATCAATCTCTTCTAATGGTTCACAATTACAGTCTTTTATAAAATTTATTAATTTTTGTTTGAATTCATTGTGCTGTTTTTCTTTATAGTTCACAATAAATTTTCGAGTTTCCATTAATAGTATACCTTTTTCTTTAATCATTGATACTATGTTGGGATTCATTTTTTCAAAAAATGAATGACCGCAATACATTACATCAAAACAGTTTTTATATCTTTCATGTACTGGATAATTTAAAGCTGTTCGAGTAATAAAGTTAATTTCCACATTATTCACATTAATACTAGAATAATGTTCAGTTTTAATTTTAAATTGAGTTGAAGTTTGTAATTCTTTGATTTCTATATTAGGCAATTCAGTAATAATAAGTCCTAGGTTGTCAGCTTTGCCTTTGTGTTCATAAGGCTTTTGATTTTCAATTTCATAGAACATCCTTGTTAAGTTTCTCTCCGTCAAATCTACAGAACGTTTAAGTGGTTGCATGTTGCCTATTTTTAACATATCCTTGTCTTCACAATGTAAACCAAAAGATGGAAAAGGACCGTTTATAATATCTCCAAAATAGTCCATTGCCATTATTTTATCACCATTATTCAATAAAGCTAAAGCAAATGTATAATTAGGTTCAGTGCAATCTGTCTCCAAAAATGTGTAAGCTACACCAGTGTTTCGCCAATATATGTATTCTTGATTTGTAATCCTTTTCCCTCCATCAATATGATGGAGATTCATGTGTAAATCCCAGTCAAACAAATTATTTCGATAATCATACCTTGTACCCAAATAGTTTCGTAATCGCATGTTCCACATTTTAGATATGTTGAAACCATTATTGTTTTTCCAATATTTAAATATATTTTCAATTAAATCTTTATCTTTGTATTTAAGAGCATTAAAATTAACAACAGGCATACATTTTTGTCTGATTGATTCATCAGTTATAATATCAATTAGTTGAGCTGATTTTTTAATAAGATAATTGTTGGTATTTGGTTTGACAAGTGTATTACCATAAAGTTCCATCCAAGTACGTACCTGCAAATTAAATTCTAATGTATTTTATGATAAGCTCACATATATTTTCTAGCATACGTATTTTATTTTATTTAAAAAAAAAATATTAACAGTTAAGTAATACAATTATAGTGTTTAATTAATGATTTTAATTAAAAAATGTATGTTATAGTAAAATTATTTAACTATTTTAGATCTTTTATAATAAACGTAAAATTAATATTGAAGTATTGGGATGATTTTTAAATTAATTACTTTATCTGGTTTATTTTTTTATAATTAATCAATAAAGAATATCATACAAATGTTGTTTAATTAGATATAAAAATTAATGTCTACACTATTTTGTCAACAAATATTCGATTACTAAATATTTTTTTAACTTCTAAAAACTACTGACGTTCTAAACTATGAAACTACTTATTGGCAATTTCTATATTTAATGAACAATAAAAAAAATGTATAAAATAGTTACTTTATATGATAAGCTGATACGATCGATTGGTTCAAGAGCCAACGCTATTTGCAATATGTATCTGGCGTACATCTCAACTACTGGTTCGTAAATATAGATGTCGATTTTTGAGTATGAATGTGTATACCGTTTGGCCAGTGTTTGCAGTAAGTGGCGTGTATCCCCAGAACTTATGATTAATATTTTTATATGGCCATCACCTACTCCATAATTACCTAGATCTAAACATGGACTTGCACCCCATAACATGATTAATGCGCACAAACAATTATTCAATCAAAACCGATGACAATTAACAAAACTGAATCGAGTAAAACTGATTTTTATTGCAATAATATACTCATGTATTAAATATGAATTGATCAAACGTCGCTTCAATGTTTGTCATGACGACAGTTACAACGAAAACAATTATTTTTAAATATCCTATAAATTAAATAATAGTATTAAATATGTACAATTTCATAAGTTTAATTTTAAATTTCGAGCTTAGCATTTATCTTTGCATGATTTGCACGATTAAAGATTTATTATTGTTATTAGCATTATAACTAGGATCCGGATTTAAATGTATTAAAAATCTAAGAAAAATGTACTAAAAAACAGCTAAAAATGCCCTTAAAACGGTATTTTATCGTGAAAATGTAAAATGTAAAAGTTTTAAATGTATTGTTTTATTAGACTAATTAATACCGGTAAATTATAAAATAATTGATAATTTTTATTATATTGAAAAAAAAAAACTGAAAATTGAACTTGTGACTTACGACGTGTCATTCAGTGGTGGTCAAACAGAGGGGGGGATAGATCCTCCTCCATGACCTTTTTTTAAATATTTATAATTCATCCATATTATACATAATATAATATAGGTATTCATCTATTTTCTATTTAAAAAAATAAATATACTGAACTTATTAGTTATTATACAGTCTCTAGGCTCGAATAAAATTAACAGTTCAAACATAAAACACTAAAATATTAATTGAAACAAACTTTTTAGATTTTTTTCATTTCCTTTATAGTTACATTATAAGAATGTATGAAATTTAAATTTAGTACTTAATGCTTAACATAATATATTATATTATTATATGAATTATGTAATTATATTATTTTGGAGTCGTCTCAATGGTTATTCATCGTGAGGTTGTCAATATAATTGTAGACGAAGTACTGGACGAATTGGCAAAAAAAACCAAAAAAATAGATTTAATAATATAAATATCATTATAATATAATATAATATAATATAATTTCCATGTTTAAAAATAAAGATTTTTATATATAGTGTTTTTTTAAAAAATCAGCTACACCCCCCCCCCCATGACAAAATCATTTGACCGCCACTGGTGTCAATGGTATTGACCGTTCGCAAGGTATGCAGCTGCATACCCTGAACACAAAGCCTTGTTTTTAAAAATACCAAATAAATGAAAAGTATAACATATTTGGTCTTTACATTCATATTATATGATTTTGTATTCACTATAATTATTAATATATTTTTATATTCAGTCCCAGATATTTATATTTATTTTTGAAACACAAATTTTATACTAATTTAATAACGATTTAATGTACCTATTAACGAAATCAAGATGTATGTATAATGACTTAAATTTATATTTTTCCCACAAGTAGGTACTATGCTTTGAAAGAGATTAAGTAGCTTATGTTTTTACTGTAGAGCAATAAATGGCTATTTATTTAAATCCGAAAGACATTAATGATGATTTCAAAAACTTAATTGAATGCAGAATTGTGTCAATTAATATTATGTATACTTATAAGGGTGCCCATAGGAAAATTCTTAAGGGGGACAATATTTTAATTTATCAATCAACCTATTCATAAATAGGAATGACCCATGATAAAGGAAGGGGTTTACAATTTTATATTATACTATTACATTATACATATCAAACTGGAAGACTTTAAAATAATAATTATTTAACCAATTTACCATAAAAGTAATTTATTGAAATTTTTATTTAATTAATAATATAAATTGGACACTTAAAACATTAGTTATATTTATTAAAATATTAATTTACAAATATTATATAAATATTATGGTGGTGTACACACACACATATACATAGGTACCGTATTTCTGGAAGTACACAATATTTTGAGAATTGATAATTATCCATAGAAAAAAAACAAAAAAATGTATTGTTATTTATAGCTATATAACCTAATTTTCCAAACTAAATAAATAGATTTTTCATAAACAAATTATAGATTTTCATATATTAAATTAAATTTTTAAATTATATTTAAATAAATATATTCTGATCATAATAAACAATTTTCTAAGATTTTTGACATTTTCCAGGGGGAGAAATTATTTAATTTTTTCTTTATTGCTTATCCATAATTACTTGTATTATTTGAAATACAAGTTTTGGCATAATTTACGAAACCAATTACCTCAACTAAAGGTACACCTTTAAAAGTTATACACAATACAGCATGGTTTATTTTTATGGTTAGCTTTTATAAATTAAATTTGATTTAGTTTCTTTAACTGCTATTAAATGTTTTGCTTTTTTGATAGCTATAGACTTGTTTTTTTCAAATCCATCAATTGCTGTTTTAATGAACTGAAAATATTCACTTATATCCAAGTGCCCAACGTATTAGTATTAGTTTAAGTGGTAAAGGAATAGTTGAGTCTATAAATTTCAACTTTAAAATTCTAAAAGGTGCTTTTAAAATAATTTTCTCTACAGTTGGAATTTGTAATACGTAAAAATACTATGTAATATATTCGGACATAGTATAAACGTACATTAAAAAATAATCTTATTATAAGAAAATATTGAAAAATGCAAAATAAGTTTCATCTTTGAAGTTTCTGTTATATCAAATAAATTATGTACTTGGAAATCATTATCTAAGATCATTCAAAAGAGATGCATTTTGCATAAAAACTCGAGTTTTAATTATAAATTATTATTAATCTTTTAAGTGGCAGTAGTCTTAAAATGTAATCAGGTATCTTTAAGATTTAGCGCTCTTAGTCTGAACTTTAATAGATTTTTATACAGACAATTAGACTTGTACAGGTTACCATGCGATCGTCAAGCATAATTGTTTGAAAAGTAGTAGAAGTATAGAAAAACTGACGGTACTGAATTTTCAATGTGTTGACGCAGAACACTGTATTGGTTATATCGAGATCAACCGCTGCAGGCAAATAAATGAAAAGTGAAATTGCGCGCGCAAACCAATGACTAAAATAAACTGCGATGACGTCACTAAATGTTGACACTTGTAGATTGCGACGGAATAACCCGTTTATAATCAATGGGAATGTTATTAGGACGGACTTTGGTGCTCCGCGTATATTTAAATTACTATAACTGTCTATACGTATACTCATAAATCGGCCAGTGTGCTTTGTAGTTTCGATGGTCTACGTTTTGCTTATTGTGGACATCGTTGATAACGAATTTAATGGTCACTACGGGGTAATCCATTTGTATGTTTTGTAAATTTGCGTTCGCAATAGTTTTATAATTATTTATTATTCTTGCGCGAACATTTTATTCTTGTGAACTCGTCGTGTATCCGACCCGAACTCCGAAAAGATGAGCGTGATGCTTCCGGAATTTGAGCATATGACATTATCCTTGTTACGGCTACCGACCAGGGAACGGTTGTCGTGCATGTTGAATACTAGAAAAGTTTTGCCGTCCCCTGACAATAGACCTAGGTAAGTGAACACAGTGAGGACTATCATCATGTTATCCTGATGTAGCTGCCCAAGATGCAGTATTGTACTTTATTGACATATATCGTACCATTAATATTCTTTCAAACCACAACCTGACGTCTGTACAATCACCTGTCTTGTCTCCCGCTAATATAGTTTGATTGTCAATGAATGTATAATTGATTATTCTATGATATTGTTCGTATTAAACTCTTTCATTGAATATCTTTATTAACTATGTTAAAATATACATCTTTAAAGATTTTCTTCGAGGCAATAGCTACGTGTAAGCCATAAGGAAATATAAAACTACATTATACGTTACATATTTGTTTGTTTAAAATTCAAGTTAAATTGTTTATATTGTTATAAAAAACTTGCTCCATTGTGTTAGCAGAGTAAGCTATTTCATTTTTTAAAAAAATATTTTATTTGTTTATTTGATTTAAATTGTAGAGATTGGACTGGTTTGACTTCTCTTTTGGGCTATACAATACCTTTGGGATGTAATTCAGATGATCCAATGGGTAAAATATTAAAGTATTGCCAAGAAACTACTATTGCATTCTTTATACAATGTCTGGAAAAAATAGACAGATACGACGTTATTGATGAGACAGTAGAACTTATAAGTAAGTTTTAATTAAGTAAAAATCTACATAAATATATGTTAATATTAAAACTGTATTTTTAATATGAAGTTTTTTTTTTTTGTTAGCATCTGATATCATTTTTTTTAAAGAACAAAAATTCTCTGTAGCACACATAACTCCAGTAAAACATAATGATGTGGGGAATAATAATATTATTACCATTGGTAAATTTTATTTAAAATGTACAAATATTGAATAATATACTATAGACATTTTAATTATTTTAGAAGACGTTGATGCGTTAAAAAATCAACTTCCTCTTCCAAGATATGATGCTTATATACTATATGATGATGCTGATCTTAAACATGCTATATTTATGGCACAAAAATTAGAAAATGAATACTCAATAAAGGTAATATTAAAATTAAATATGAATAATCTTATACTTATTATATAAGAAATAAACAATTGAAAATATATTTTAAGGAAGTAATTAACTGATTTTTAGAATATGTAAATGAAATCTTATATAGCTTTACCATACTTATGCATCATCTAAAAATACTAAATTTTAGCTTTTATATATTATAATTACATTTTATCATGAATTAGTCATATTACTCATATAGCGCCTTAGCAATAAATTCAATTCTGAATTGTAACATATAAAATGGAATGCAATCTAATTGTTATTTAAACAATTTAATGCAAACTTCTATCTTTAGTAGTATTTCTTGATATTAAGTATAATTATTTAAATATAAATAGTACTTGTATTATTTTGAGCAATTTAAAAACTTTTTAAATTCATTTTTTATTAATTAAAAATATTAATTTTGTGTTGTAATAATTTATTGAATATACAAGATATTTTAAAATTTGTTACTAAATTAAAGTATATTAATTTATTTTAGTTATGTTACAAAGATAGAAATTTAAAACCTGGTGTTGAATTTGAGTATCAATCAGTAATAAAATTGATATCTGATCGTTGTGATTGGTTGATTGTTATT
Source organism: Sipha flava (assembly GCF_003268045.1). Lineage (NCBI taxonomy): Eukaryota > Metazoa > Arthropoda > Insecta > Hemiptera > Aphididae > Sipha > Sipha flava. The sequence goes on from NW_020272938.1 coordinate 240,357, forward strand.
GTATCAAATAATTTCTCAAATGATCCTAAGAATCTATCTATAATGAAATGTATACAGTCTCTGGGTATTGGTAAGGAATTTTATGCTGACAAAATAATGTTATATTACTAAGATTTTAAAGTAATACGTTGTATAACTTATTTCAGAACAAAATCGTTCTAAAATTATCCCATGTATTTTTGGAGATTGTAGTTTACCTCAAGAACTCAAATGCTATGTTAAATTATTTTTTAATGAATCTAATTCTTCCTATGATCCATGGAATAGACTTAAAATTACTGTATCATCAAATCATTGCAAAGCATTGACCAACAGGTAATATATTTTATTCTACCTTTATTTTAATTTAATAATAATTATTTTGTTATCATAGTGTATTGATTGATAATGGTCAGAAGCTGAAAATTGTGGAACCAATAAATAGTTGTACTAAAATTGTTTCATCACAAAACAAACCAGTTAACAGATCTATTGAAGAGTTGAATAATAATATTTTACCTAAAAGAAAAAATGTATTAGGTAGACTAGTAAAAACTGTAGGAAATATTGTGTTGAATAAATGACAAAAATAATAAAAGATTTGAATGTTCAAGTCTTTTATATATATTTATATATATTTCCAATGTATACTTGTGTTATAATTAAAAATAATTTTGGTCAATCTTAGAGTTGATAAAATATTTTTTTTCTAGTTAATTTTAAAATTTAGCTTTTAACTCAAAAAATTGTTTAATATTTTACCTATTATTTGAACTAATTTGTTAAATGTGAGCATGGTAATAAAAACATTTTAAAATACCAATTTTTCTAACAAATATCTTTTAAAATACTTTTAAACATTTTAAATAAATAATTTGAAATACATTTTGTTAAAAAATGCTAAATGGTCACAGAAAATTGTAACCTACAAAAAGCAGATATAAGTGTTTTAGGTCTTGATACTGTAATTTTATGATAGAGACCGTATTTTGCAACTGGAAATGTAGTATGATACCCTTGTTAATAAGGAATATAACAATATAACTGTCAACAATTATTTTTTTTCATCATTAATAAGAAAAACTAACTTAGTTTAATATTTGCTGTTTTATTACTCTTAAAATAATTATTTTAATTGTATTTATGTGATGTTCAAAAGTTGAAATATTTGTGTATAATAATTTAAAAAATAACACTATTATTGAGATGTTAATTATTATTTCTTTAGTTGTAGTTTATAAAGATTTTATTTTATTATTTTTATTATTCTGTATGAACATATTGATATGTTTTATATTTGTATATTATTATAAATTTAATGTTATATTCTATAAAAATCTCATTTCTGTGTATTTTTCCCTTGTAATTTTTTTTTTTTTTTTTTGATTATATTTTATGTATTTTTTTTTATACATGTTAAATCTGTTATTTCTTATAGTATATAGTGATTTTTTACATATTAAATAAGTAGGAGAAATATTCTTGAACAGATTTAACTTTACACATTCATTGGTTTATGTTTTATTTTTGGCTATTTATGATCCATGCATCTCTGTGATAAATTGTTTGATTTTATTGTGATTTATATTATTTTGTTTAATGTAGAGTAAAATAAAATATTTTTGTATATAATATGTTTTGATAAATAAAATTAATTTACTTAATAACTATTGATGTATATTTTATATTGAAAAAAATGTACTTTTAAACAGTATAGTATATTCTTATATTTAATTTGTGCTCGTGTGTAATTTCCTACTTAGAAATTGAAATTTACACACATGCATTTTATGGTATAGTTGCTGTTAGTTCTATAACAATGTGTTTTACCACAAATATTCAACAAAAGTATACCCACATAAATCATTAAATTATGAATTGTAAAATAAATACATAAATGCACTATAATTTATATATTATATTTAAATGATATATAAAATCAGTCCAAAAATATATATAAATTTGATTCAGGAAATATATATAGGCTTGAGAACTAGTTCAAAGATTTGTATGGAGTAACAGAAGATTTTAACGAGGGATTTGGTATGCATCAAGGGTCAGTTTTAAGCTTTTTTTTGTTCTCTGTGGTAATGGATAAAGTTCCAAAAGACATACGGGTATATTACAGACATATTGGAGAAAGATAACAAGAAGTTGAAGGTATGGGAGACCAATGATAATAAGCGATCATGTGATAGGTGAAGTTGAGAACTTTATATATTTAGGATAATTTGTTTAATAGGACGGGGGTTTTTTCATAGGTATAAAACATACGATTAAGTGCGGTTGGATGAAATGGAGAAATAAGCGTCAGGCGTTTTATAGAATAAGAAAATTCCAATGAGACTTAAAGGTAAATTTTACAGGAATGTAGTGAGATTAACTATGCTTTATGATTCATAATGTTGGGCGGTTAACAAGAGAATAGAACATAGTATGAGTGTTGCGGAAATGAGAATGCTTGTATGGATGAGTGAAGTGACAAGAGAAAATATAGTAAGGAACAAATATGTTAGAGGTAGTCAGGGGCGTATTTATGGGGGAGACCGAGGGCGCCCGAGCCCCCTCCGAAATAAAAAACACCATTGTTAAAGATTGTTATTTTTAACATGGATTTATCTTGATGCTGGGGGTTTCCGAAAATTTGTCGCGACACTGAGAATGTTGCTTATGCGATAATTTAAAATTTTATATTTATAAAACATGTTTTAAGAAAAAATGTGGTGAATTTTTAGTGACACTAATAAAAAATTTTTTTATTAAAATGTAGTTTTTATGCTTTTAAATAATAATAAATCATTAAAAAAAAATGAGTTTCTTATTTCTCTCATGGTGAGACAGTCGAGAAGTCTTATAGTGTTTTTTTTCTTAAATAATTTTTTTTTGTAATAGTGTGCTTCCTCCTTCCCTTCCACCCAAAAATCAAATACATAATCGACCCCCTCCGAAATGAAAACCTATATACGCCACTGGAGGTAGTATTGGTGTAGTGTCGATATGGGACACGATGAGAAAAAATAGATTGAGATAGTTTGGGTATGCTATGAGGTGAGAGGAAACAAAAGAAGTAAAAGTGATTATAAAAATAAGCGTTAAAAGGAAAAGAAGGAAAGGAAAACCAAAAAAGAGATGATTAATTACGACTGAAAATGACATGGTGCCTTTGATGTGTACGTAGAGGATGTAGAAAATGGAGATGAATGGAGATTTAGGACAAGTGTGACTGACCCCAAATAGTTGGAAGAAAAGTGAAGGAGAAGAAGATACTTAAATAGTCTATATAAATGCATTTAAATTATGTAAAATATAATAATATAAATATATATAATATATATAATATATATATCTATAATATAAAAATGAATCGCAAAATGTGTTGGTAAGCGCATAACTCAACAACGCCTGGACCAATTTGGCCAAATCTTTTTTTCAAATGTTCGTTGAAGTTGAAGGATGGTTTTTACGGCGAGGAAAATTAGAATTATTGCTGGAAAAACCCTAAAAATAGCCCTTTTCTTTTTCTAATACAAATGATTTGTAACTAAAACGTAGTACTATTAAAAAACTATTAAAAAACTATAAAAAAACTATTTAAAAACTATTAATTTTATTTTTGGTAGTAAATGA
>NW_020272938.1:248962-335487 GCF_003268045.1 Sipha flava
ATTGAGCTTAGGTTTAATTTTAATGAATTTTTTGTATGTGTGACTGAGAATTCGTCAAAAGTTTGATTAGATAAAGAAGTATGAAATGTTTCGAAATTTGAAATATCGTAGACGTAAATTGGCGGTATTTTGGGACTAACCTGTGCGTCCTGTGCGTTGTCGTTTGTGGAAACGCCGTCTTGGTCAAGTTCGTCGTCGATGTTTTGAAGCGGAGTAAATTTGTTTTTGCTTTGAAAGGGTGGAGTAAGTGGAGCTGCGTTTGTTCTCTTTCTTGGGGCGTGTTGTAGAATGCGGGTTTGGGGAGACCCGCGACCCCTATTTGAAGGCATGTTAAAACGGTTACGAAGTATATATGTTACGGTAAACAGAGCACGGAGGACAACCTGCTACGACGGCTACTGATAACCAACTAAAAAAAAAAAAACTATTTAAAAACTATTAATTTTATTTTTGGTAGTAAATGACGGGTATTGCATAAATATTAAACAAAAAAAGATCCCGCAACAGGTGTCAAAACAAATAAGAATGTTAGTTCGAAAAATTATTATGCATATCGGTTGATGATTAAACGCGATCAGGACAAAATTATTCTACGATATCATGAGCTTCGTCAACAATTCATGGTCGAAATGTATGTAAAGATAGAGAGCGAACGATTTTGATACTTGCGATTTAATCAAAAAAAGCTGCGTGCAGAAGATTCTCAAAACAATTGTTAGATATTGGAGATGAGAAAGTTACTACAGATGAAACGGAATGTATAAAATTACCGACCGATTTCTGCATAATCATTTATTCGCAAGATGCTCTCATTGACTAGATATTTTCCAATGTACACAGACAATACACAAATCATGAGTGGCTGGCAGAAAGGGCAATTTCAGTAGTAAAAAATGTGGACGTCAACGAATTGAATCTCAAGATAAACATTTGTTACCAGGAGACATGGTGTCATACAAATCTATAGATATAGTTTGCTATGCTACTGAAGCTGTAAATTATCTAACAGAGTTTTTAAACTCATTGGACTTACCAGGCATGCCATCGCATAATTTACAATTGAAGGTTTGTTCTCCGGTTATTTTGCTTCATAATTTGACCTACCACGGTTGTACAGAGGCACGCGATAAGTTGTTAAAAAATTAATGAAAAATGTTATCGAAGTCATAATTTTAAATGGCAAATTCCGAGGTGAAAATATATTATTACCGCGAATCTCTATTATACCCATAGATGTGCCAATACAATTTAAACGTCTTAAATTTCCAATTAGATTGGCATTTGCAATGACTATCAATAAGTTTCAAAGCCAAACGATGTCTGTAGCTTAGATTTGAGCACATCATATTTTTCACACGGATAATTACGTAGTGTGCTCTCGAGCCATCCAGTTTGTGTTGGCGAAAGATGGGATAACAAAAAATATTGTACACTCTGTTGCATTAAGGGATAGATATTGTTTTTTACTAATATTGTCATAATTAGCGATATATATAATTTTAATGGATCAATTTTAATAAATTATTAAAAAAATAAATGTTTTTATGTTTTTTCATTTTTATATTTCGTCACCATTCATAGCACTCCATATCTTACATTCTTATCCTTACCCACATTCTTACATGCCTATATTTAATTAGTTATTTTTTTCTAGCAAAATATTCTCTAGAAATAATTTATATGACAAAACAACGTTTGTCGGGTCAGCTAGTAATATATATAATTTATATAAATATAAAAATTATGTTAAAATTAAATGTAAAATGTGCTACAATAATATCGAACTATTTTTTAATTTTTTTTAATTTAAATAAATAAATTTATAAAGAATTTAAATCCTTGATGCTGATAAATTTTCATAAGTTTCTTAATGTGAGGTTGGATATGCACTGTGAGTGAATATCACGCTGAGTATCAAGACAATTTCTGTAGATACTTTGATATAATGACATCTGAGGCATAAAATTCGGAATCATATAGTACATTGTTGGAAATGGTAGTAAAAATTTTTCAGCTTTTTAGGACAAAATAGTTTTATCTTTGAGCTGGGCAGTTTTGAAAAAAAAATTTTTTAAACTTTTTTAGCTTGAAAATTGAGGAATCTTTCCTGAAACCCACAAATATATTCATGAATTTAATTAATAAAAATTTCAAAAGGATTTCTCACCTAAATGTACTTTCCGAGAGCTACATTTTCAAGAATTTATCAATCGAGTTAAAACTGTAATTTTCCAGTTATATTTCGTAAGGAATTTATGGTTACCTAATGTAATATTTGTTGAATCTTCGAAAAATTCGCTTAAGAAAAGGAAATACAGCAATTTTTCTTTGAGATAGTTTTTCCTGACAAAGTGCAAATTTTTGTTTAAATAAATTTATTTTTTTACCAATATCAACCATAATCCTATATTCTCTTGCATTTAAAATTAAAATATATATATGTATTTTATTTGAATTCGACACGTGTACCTACTGAAAACTGTAATTTTATATGGGATTTTACCCATTTAAAAGATTAACCTAACTAAACGATAAGGACCAGTGGCGGATTAGGGGGCAGACTAAAAGGCTTATAGCCTAGGGCGGCCTTTTTGGGAGGGTGACTTTTTTTTTTATAAGTGTTATTATTGACTTATTAGGTAGGTACATTTATTTTAATATATATTTATTATATTTGTCATATAAACACGAATAAAAATAATTTTAAAAAGTTATAATAATATATTAATATGTACATTGTATGATGCGTATCTATAGGCTATAGTAAAAATATTACAATTATTATTACAATTTGGAAATATTTCATTTGTAATAAAATAATTACAGTTAGTTACTAGTTATTATTAATAACTTATTAGTACCTATGTACTTATTGGGAACCAGCGATGGGAATTATTCAATCATTCGAATTAGTGTTCGATGCTACAAAACAATACGTAACGAAAATTATTCGTTTAAGTTTTCGCGCAACACAAAACGTTTAATAATAATAGGTATCGTAGTATCGAATACTGATAATCGAATGTTCGAATATTTAAATATTCATATATTTGAATTATTTACGGTGGACCTATTCGAAGACGAATATTCGAATGTACATTATATTTCTATTGGGAACATCCGACTATCCGAGTATAGGTATTTTCATATCTAGCTATTTATATTTCCGTTATGTGACTGTATAAGCATTGTTTATTTGTACTGGTAATAATGGTATCTGAAGTAAAATAACAGACATGAAATATTGTATTTTTGGAAGTTTTCTATTTTAAAGATTTAATATTTAATATTTTTTTTGATAAAAAAAACTGAATAAAATTTGAAGAGAAGGAGTTAGACCAAATATTGTTGGTTCCTTAGTAGAGTGATAGGGGGGGGGAGGGCAGAGTGACTAAGTCTAGGGACGCCAAAACGCTAAATCCGTCACTGATAAGGACCGGTCGTTACCATTTGTAAAAAAATTATGATCAAGTATCGAAATTATATAGTATTTATTATATTATTTATAAGTTCATCATTTTGTTATTAAATATGATTATTAGAAAATTTAATAGGTAATGTAAAATTAAATTCAAGTTTTCGCAACCCACAATCAAAATCGTGCGCAAAGAGGATTCTAACCTCCCCCCATTGAGGATCTTTTTACATACATTTTTAGTAAGAAAATACTTGGTCCTCATTCTATTAAAATTAAGCCGACTTAAAAATTCAAACTTAGTTGTCTATTTTTGTTTTAATAGTGCCAATTTTTGCGTTTTTGAACTATTGACGATTATCGTTGTAAATGCAGTAATCGATAGAACTTATTTTCACTGACAAGTCAGCTGTTCAAACTGTTTAAACATTTGTTGAAATTTATGGATTTTCGACCCTGATATTTTTAATCATGGATATTTCAACGTTTATTATTGGCTTCTAATCTATATAACAAATATAACTTCCTTCCTTTGGACGATTCCTGTGTATAGGCCATACGCAATAAGGCCGCCCACAATAAAAACCTCCACGATTCGAATTTGGGTTGCGACCTGTGGTCGGGAATCGTTGAAAAAATAAGATAAAAAAAAAAAAGATAAAATCCGAGAGTACAAACTTTTACTTGTTGTGGTGTACTTTTAGACGAGAGTTTAAAATAAGAATAAAAAAAAAAATTGTTCACACACGCTATGTAATAATAATGATAATAATAATATTATTACGGTGTATTTTCCGGCTAGTGAATCCACGATGTCGTTGAATGAAGGAGAAAGTGACTCGCCCACCCGGTCGCTTATTCGATCACTTTCATATTTCGTTACTCAATCTTGTCTAGGTACTCACAGTATACGCACGCATGCATACTGCTAGTTCTGTCCGCGTTGTTGTATAAATATATGAAATTAATATTTATATAAGTAAACAAATAGTTAATGTGTAGAAATAAAAAAATTAATAAATGTTTAGCCAGGAGTATTATTAAATTTCTTAAATACGGCCAGTTTCGAATTAAAAATTCATAATTTTGTATAAACAAAGTTGATAAAATCGCTATTCTTCTTGCAAATATTTATACTTTGCAAATATTATAATACTCCAGGCTAAACATTTATTTATTTATACAAACTATTTGTTTATTTATATATTAATTTACGAATATTAACCATTTACTAATTTTTAATTTGTATTTAATTTTTATTGTATATAAAATTATTTTCAATATGGTTTTTGATCCGTCACCTGGTGAACATTTATAAATCATGAAGTACAACATATATTTCAGTACATAACAACCCAATTATTTTTCTAGCACACAATCCTTGAAATTTTTTCACACACATAAATTCAAGAAAATTACTATCGAAAGAAAAAAAACTATCCAAGACTGAAGTACCTAGATTATATTTTATCAATTCAAACTTAAGATTAGCCAATTCTAAGAGGTTTTGATGTTAAATTAATTAAAGATACAAAATTTTGATTTGTATTATATTTTTATCGACACCATCGTGTATTCCGCATCATATAAATCCCATCACTATACCATTATGAATAATTACGTGTAGTTTAATATGAATATGTGGGTAGATAACGCCGTTATGTATACTTATAGATTTCCCTGTGATACACCTCTCCCATCTATCGAGCTCTTCTCGGTTTCGTAACTCGATTTTTTCATCGTCAAATTGCTTCGAAGGATCCAGACATTTTTTTTTCCACAAGCGAATTTAATTTAAATTTTTTAAAAAGAGAACAGAATATTTGTATATGATTATGGATCTTATTATTTCACTGTTTTTAACAGAATTTATGTACAGGCTCATCTCAGCATATTTTACTGGCTCATCTCCTTATTTTGAATAGTGGTGGGCACATCCGGATTTGAAAAATCCGAATAATTAAAATTTCATGGATTATCCGGATTATTAAATTAAATTTTGCTGTTTAATGACTCATTTTTATATTCACATAAATATAGTTAAAATTTTGCGGTTAATATAAGTTAATTGAATATTCAGTTATGATATCACTGTAAGTCATAGAGTTATAAAATAAACTCAAAAATGTAATGTTATGTAATGTTAGCTTATATTTTACCTAACTATATACGTTTTCTTGAACGTATTTCAACGTACATTCAAATTTTATAATTTACGTATCTGTAATTTTAATTTTATATGTGAATAAAAGTGTAATAAAAATAAACAAATTTTCATTTTTATATGATTTCTGTTTAAATATCTAGTTGTTTTGATAATGTGACAGTGTTATGGTCCCATGTGTGTGAGATTATCAAGGCTCTCCTATGTATTATTATAACATGGTCGTCTTGGTAAGACTGTACAAAGGATCAGGGCCGTTATTTTGAAGGCAAGGGCAAAAATACTGCGATGTTTAACAGTGTAATAACTTGTATGCATTTACAAGTGTCTACTATATTCCCAAAAATATAGTGCGTTTCTCCTACATTCTCCATAGAGATTACTGAATAAATAATTAAATAATAATTTAGTAAATTTGTTGTCTCATACTGTAAAAACTTTTGCTACACAATTAATTAATATACATCTACAATAACATATTTATTTAACGTTGCATTATAGACTTCAGCAAGTAGAACAATTTTAAAATAAAGTTAAAATATAAATATTAAAAGCAAATAAGTAGCTTACTATACTTAGTAATCAATATTCATATATTTCAGGGTTGTAATTATAACTATACTTCAAAATTATTTTGTTTTTTCGTGAGAAATAGCTCAAATAGATGATAGCAATTTCATGTATATTTTAGTGGGTATAAGTTTTTGTAAAAAATGTTATTCTTTTTAGTGCACATTTTGTGTCACGAAAATCATTCAGTCAAGGAGCGTCCTTTGAGGGGTTCATATTCATTTATGAACTATGTTCATGTATCTCTTGTTATTCCCGTGTCTATTATACGTGTGTACATAAAACATTAAAATTATTAATTTATATTAAATATAACAATATCGTATATATTAATTTAATTTTGTTAGTTAATCTAATCATTCAAGGATAAAACTTTACCACAGAAGAATGAATTCTGGGAATCATAGGTTCTAATTATAAACCTAAGAAAACAATCTCCCAGAGGCAGTGAGACTCTGATTATACATGCCCCCTGTATTTTTAATGTTGGATGCACTTACATTAAAAAAAGAAACTTATTTGAAAATTCAACAATGTGGTCAAAATTAATGGGATTAATAAACACGTACCTAGTACTAATGTGGTAATAAAACATGATTCTCGAGGATAACAAGTTAATTATTGTACATTATCAGCTTTAATGGGTAAATACTTAAGTTCTTGTATTATTACTATTTCCGCTACGGGCTTATCGGGGGCATGAATGGTTTTAGCCTGAAGTTTGAATATCAATTGTTGATCCCAGTGAATACTGTAGTGTATTTATATTGTTACTTGCATTTATGACGCGAACGAAAAATTATTATCTATATATGTATATGTAAAACCAAAAACAAAAGTGGAAAAATTTGTTATGGTTTGGCTTCGAAACTACTTATTCAATCGCATGCAGTTTTTTTTAATCAAAGAGGATATCACAGAGCAGGTCTTAGACGTAAATTTAGTCCAATAAAGTTAGTAAATAATTAGTTATTAATTAAAATGAACGTATAAATTATGTACCTATAGTATACCTACATACATATTGTGAATTTAAAGTGCAATTTTTTTTTTTATAAAATAGTTGAATACTTTCCGGGTCGACATCTTGAATTACTTATTAAATCAATTATTAAATATTTATGAACATAAATTTTATATTATCTTTGTAATAACAATGAGTATAATAATAATAATAACAATATATATAATACATTTCTGCTACTACAGTAACTGTACTAATTATAGGCAGAGTTGGGCATTAGTCGAATAAAATATTATTCGATTGATTATTTGAATAAAAAATTATTCTTCATTGATTTATTCTTAATTTTATTATTGATTTTTATTTTTATTTATTATTTTAATTTGTATTATTATTCGTTATTCATTATTCAGAGATTTTTATTTACTATATTTTATTCATTATTTAGTTATTCGTTATTCATTATTCGTTATTCGTTATTCCCTATAATCATATAAATAATACATTTAAATCCAAAATAACGATGTATAGTGATAATATACTTATTATTTAGACTTAAATAATATATATAAAGGTAATACATATTAATATATATAATAATTGACAAAAATAAATTAATTATACTTTTATATTTAATATCATTATTTATTTAATATTATTCATGATTTTAACGAATAAATTTACTCTGAATAATTGTTTTATTAACGAATAAAACTATTCAGAATAATTTTATTCTTTATTCAGTATACCACAATTATTTAGAATAAAAAATTATTCTTTATTCATAAATAAATTAGTTATTCAGGCTTTTATTTTTTATTCATTATTTTGATTTGTTTTTGCCCAACTCTGATTATAGGTTTTCACGCGAACACATTAATGTTATGTGTACACATTACATTAATATGTATGCGATACGATGATTTGACAATTTTTTTTTAATATTTTCCCCTTAAGTACAGTGGATTACCCTGAAGATCATTATGCATCTCAATTGTACGCAATGTGTATACAAATATATGTATAGTATTTCATCGAATTTCGCATACCTAAATATTGTTTGGTGCGCGTTCGACTTTCTACGACGAGGGCATTTCACGAGGAAGTGTTTAGTTGAACCATTGAGCATTGACTCATTGATAATTATTTTTCGGAGAAGGATATAGAATATATTATATGTTAAAATATATCGTTTTCGCGCTTGTCTATGTCTCGGACGTTAATAATTGCCGACACATGTAGGTATGTACACACATTATTCTATATACACGTATAAAATACGCAGGATTTAGGCACGGCATATGAGGAATTTCAGTACGTAACAGATGTGATTGTATAATCTGCAATACAATTGCAGTATGGGTATAAAAAAAATCATGTGGTAGTGAAATATTGTTATTTGGACGTTGTTTATAAAGTAATTGTTTCTTATCTGATAATATATATTTAAAAAACATATTTTTTTAAATTTTATTTTTATTTATTAACTTTTAGTAATTATCAAATAACATAAGTTGTAATATATTTAAATAGCTGATAAATAATTGCGATCAGAATATCAGAGGATTTATTTTTAGATGTATACTATCTATCAATATATGTCTATATATATGTATACCACCTATCCAACGGATCAGTGGAGTCCCAAGACTTTTTTATAGGGGAGGCGAACTTCATATATGTATTGACATTTATTATATTCCGAGTGTGATATAAATAATAAATAACAAATATTTGAAGAAAAATATCATGGGGGGGACTGCCCCATTCACCTCACTCCGCACTGAGGACGCCTCTGCAACGGATGTACTTAATTATATTATTGATTAATTAATGACTAGGAATCTGGTTAAAAATTTACACAATGTATTTATTCTCAAATCGAATGAAAATCGAACAAGAATGCATAAAATTTGTTTTCATAATTTAAACGATCAAAGAATTTATAATATTCATGACATGGTTTAAATTACTTACTTTAATTATTATCTAGTACCATATGTACGTAGATAATTCGTTATTTTAGTATAATGTTAGGTATCAATAATTGTATTCTAAGACATTCCAAGTAGCATAAAAAAATAATTATCAAAAATGAATTCGATTTGCTAGAGGAAAAATTATGTCTCCAAGTTTATTTAAAAACAAAACGGTAATTTATAAATTTATAAGTAAACTCGGTTTATGAATAAATACACTTTCCTCTACTTCTAAAACAAATCTCGAATTTAGGAACATTACATGTGTGAATACATATATTATTCAATATCCTGTTTTCATCAAAATCGATCCTCTCTTTGAATAGAAATAATATTAATACTTAGCATTTGTATTTTGTGAATATTGTACGAGGAAAACCTTGATATTTAAAACAAAATTATTCACTTAATTCCTGATTATAATTTTTGAGTGTAGTAATATTTAATCGCACGGATAAACATTTTGAAAGATTATACATATATAATATTATAATAGGTATATTATTCAAGCGATTGTACATTCATTTACTCATGACACGGGAGAACGTAGGAATGCGGGAAAAATATAAAAACTCCGAGAGAAATTCATGAAACGCACATGCAGCCATAGGTGATACCAAGAATTTCTTCAGGGGGGTGTATCATTCATAGTATAAGCACTTAGCTTAGCAATTATTTAAGTCAAATACGGAGGAATATTTTTTCAAATTATATGACTATACAAAATTATTTTCGTTTTTTTCGACGGCTACAAAAAAATGCAGACTTCTGATAATGAAAGATTACAGTTTTCGTATTCTGAGTAGTGGTGGGCATATTCGGATTTCAAAAATCCGGATTTGTTAAATCTGGATTTTACGGATTATCCGGATTATTCAACTCGATTTTGCTGTTCAATGACTCATTTTTATGTACTAATAATATTTTAATAATATAACATTTTGTTAAATTTTCATTATAATAAAATAATTTATTTTACCATACATTAAAAATATTTGTGAGTCTGAAGTCACATAAAAAGCAAATCCATAAATCCGGATAATTCGGGAAATCCTGATAAGAATTTGATTCAAATCCGGATTTGGATATCCGGATATTCGGATAATTCAGATATTCGATTTTCATGCCCATTCCTAATTCTGAGTGATGCAGCTAATTATATCAGTACGCGTTTAGCACTTATTATTGCAATATTATAAAAGTAATAAATAATTATATCGTTTTGCGACAATCTTGTTGCTTTCTGCAAAGATTTTTTTTAAAAAATTCTATATTACGAAATAATACCAAATTTTTTTTTTTTCGTGCATTCAAAACTAATGAAATACTTATATAACGTTTATTACAATAAAATGCCTAGATAATCCATGTTCTATATTATATATTATAATTTAATACGAATAAAATACGCTAATTAATAACGCATACTTGTATGATGACTTATGACGACGATACGCATAGTTGCTTCCTAAAAATAAATATAGTATATTTTTACATTTGTAAAACTTAGAGGTAGGTACACTGGTATTGCGTCGAAGTGGACATATTTTATTGTGATAATTAATAAGGACATTTTTCTTTGTCATGGTATAGAATAGATACTTTTGAATAATGAAATATACATTTAGGATTTACTGTATAGGTGTTATATACAATACACTATTATTCTAAGTACAATTATACTATGTTATTATCTTTACAATAATTTATAAGTATTCTTTTATTAACACTTAGAAGAAAAAATTATTGGTCCTTGTGTTTTCAAAAGAGTATTTAATAATTTGAATTAAATTGTAAGACAAATCTCGTCATTTGATTCCTGAAATACGCAAATATATTATAACATTGAAATGGTGCTGTTGGTGTGAGCAAAAAAAAAAAAAAAAAATAATATGGTGTTGGACAGTTTTCAGTTGTTGTTTCTCCTTAAACTGCGTCCACACCTACCAAATGTTTGGGGAAATATTGTTTGTCGAACATTCGTTAAACGTTTGTCAAACATTTTATCAGTACAACGAACGTTTGTTCATAATTGAGTTGTTCGCTATATGTTTGCCAACAGTCGTGACCATGTCAAATCTTGAAGAAATTGCATATTGCATAGGCACTGCTGCTTTTGTTATAATGCGTAATAAAACATAAAAAAAAAAAAAAAATTAAAAACAAAAACAAGTGGTGGGAAACACAATTTTTTCAGCAAAGAAAGACTTACAGTGGTGAGAATTTCATTTTAGATTTATACGATGGTGATTTATTAAATAATTTTACCAGAATGTCAAGCAGTGATTTTGAATTTTGATTCCACAAGTCACAAAACAAAACACAAATTTTCGTGAAAGTATTTCTGTGTCAGTACGTTTAGCAATAACTTGACGATTTTTATCTACTAGTGATATGATTTATATCATCCTTTAATGTACACGTATATTTTAATGTACTACTTAATAATTACTTAACTAAATTTATAATTATTTATATAGAGGTATATCGGTATACAAGTACAAACAAACATTCATGTACCCAATTGAAGATACTTTTAGTTTTGTTTTTTCGTATTATTGAGTCATGTATCGCTTTATTATTTAATGCACTTAACTATATGAAAAGACCTTTGACTATATAAAAAAAAAAAAAAACAAAATATTAAGTGTTTGACTATTGTAAAACCAAATAATTCTCTAAAATGATAAACCATATAATTAGAGAAATATGTAAACGCATATCAGATCCATTCCTATATAATATTAACGGCCATGCAGCAGTCAAATCAGAACGTCGTAATTGCAAGATATCATTCGACCAACGATACACGTGCAATTTTTGCCACTATAAAATCGTTAATATTTATATTCAGTGGTAGAAATGAAATCGGAAAAGCTCATCATAACGAATATCGATGTCGTTAGTATATAAAGTCACAATATAAAGTAGATTAGATCTCGCGAAGGATTTTGTCATGTAGTTAAATTTAATAATTCGGGTGATGTAAAATCAAGTATGATTCAAAATTTTTCTTGAACTAGGATGATTTACCTATACCTACACAATTTGTTGTTTTTCATCGTTGTAAGAGGCGCAAACCCCTTAAACGACAAGTAAAAAAAAATGTATATGCCTTAATCATAGATAATCATTTACTACACTTATCCGGTCTATAAATGTATACACACTACGAAAAAAATGTATATGTTACCATCAATGTCGGTAATTCCGGCAATGACGGTAATGACTAAGCGATGTCAGTAATGCCGGTACACACCAGTCATTGCGGGAAAGATTATCTTATTAAAAATTAAAAGATATTGCATCCAATGTCATTTACTCGTACTAATGAGAATTTGTTTGATATTCTTTTTGATATTGTTTGAACACATATACTTCTATTGGTCTGGTTGACGTGATATGATGGTATCCGAACTTAGACAAAAACATTGCAATGTTGCAAAAGAAGCCATTATGACGTAGCCCACACAGCATTTGTTAATTATAACGAACGAAAAAATGTTTATGTATGATTGGAATTTACATATTTAAAATAAAAACTTAAAACAACATAATTACTAACTTAACTTGAAACATGTAATAGGAACTTATTAACATTCGGAAAACAAATACTCGTATTTGAAAATGAATAAAAATTTTATAAATGTATATAACTTAATTCAATGTTTAAATATGTGTAACCAATTTTTTTTAAATTTTTTTATTGAAACAAATGTCAAAGTTGGTTCAAGTATAGAATAACATATATGTATAATTACGGGTTTACATTAGGTCGACAAAAAAGCAAAATTCTATTTCTCGACAAATCCGCGACAAAACAAAGACAAAACAGAAATATTTCGCCTACATTAACTAAACTGCCGACAAAATTTTCGTGTTTTTGAAAACATTTTGGTGTCCGCTTGAAAGTGGTAAACATCAAAGTGTTCCCGTTTTGTTTTGGTTTTCAGGAACATTTGTTCGGTGCAACAATTGACATTTGGTATTTTAAAATATAAATTAAGTATACTTATATATACAATTTTGTCTCCTATATGTTTCCAATTTGTTGCCGAATTAGAAAAATTAAGAAGTTGCTCTTGTGATTTTATTTTCTGTTTTGTCGGCCTATTGTAAACTCGCCATAACAAATACAATAATATAATTTATACAGTATACGAAAATAATAACAATATAAAATGTAATAATTATAATATAAACTAATTATAGTTTTTTAAAAATAATAATAACTTTAACAGATTTAACCATTAAGTAACCGATTAACTCGTAATATATACATCGCAAACCTAACTAATTGTGAAAAAATGTAATATCGGACTCATTTCCTATTCTCATAAATCTTTCAAATGGTTTATTATAATAATTATATAATTAGTACAGTAGTTTTTGGTGTATAAACTAAGACACGTTTGAGAGTGATATTGAGGTACATTGAAAGAAATGCGTTCTAAATCGATGAACCAATGAATATTGAACATTTATCATATATTTTAATATTTTTTTAAATATTTATTGAATATTGAATAAATATATCTATGGCGTGTGGATATGTATTTGAAACTTTGTATCTATTGCGAGAAAAAATTATTTTATTTTAATAAATAAAATATTATCCATATTAACTATAAATTGTAGGAATTTTATATACTTAAGTATTATAATTATATTGTCTAACCATTATCAGCATTACCTTACTAACTTAGCTACTGTTAATATTGACTAGTTACACGATGGGCTAAGGTAAAAATGATGGAGACTCGTTTGCGCACATATTAATAGATTTTTTAAATTTATGACAACTCGTTTTCTTACAAGATTGTGAACAATGAAAAACTGCATTTGGGTACGATTTTGGGTATACAGCCCGTATACTCTAAAAACATAAATTGATTTCAATTTATGAAAACAATTGTTTTCAATCGTAGTTTCCCATCAGATTAGGACAAAGTTAGTTCAGGCAGTTACGAAAAAATATAAATTTAGTAAAATACTCTCTACTCGGAAAATAATTCTGAGATTGGAGGGTAGCTTAAATACTTATTCAATTTATTATATCTAAACTCAAATGACGTTCCGAACGCATTTACTAAAATCATTTCAATAGCGCCAAAATCAATATATATGGATTTTTAGACTATATATTAAAAAAATATATTGATTTTGGGCCAGAATTATGAGCTAGTTAAGAACTAAACACTAGACAATAACCCAAGAATAACAAACGGAGCTAAACATTTTCGCATGTACTTCAATATTCAATAGTAATCCTCCCATCCTTACATTCATATTACATTTAACATTACATTTCATCTTAAATTTCATTAGTTATTCAAGTATTAGTAGAAATTCAAATCGATATTGATTTAAAAATGTCTTTATTAAAAAAAAAAAAAAATAAAGATATCACCCATAGAAGAGAAATATTAAAAAACAAAATTATTCGAATACAAATTTACAAAAATTGATATTTTAATATTTTCAATGCAAACGCGTACCAATGAATAAGAAATATGTAGGTACTTTATTTTAAACTATAAAAATTAATTATTTTAAAGAATTAATTGTTCATTATATTCATTATTATATTATTTATTGAATTATGTTAATGACTTGGTTGTAAAAATGATTGTAATTATGATAAAAATGATTTATTTTTATATAAAGTTGTGATGAATTAAATAGCTCAAATAACATCTTTAAACCCGCTAGTTTATGACACCAGGATATTATTTGACAAAGAGTGTTAGACCTTATAAAGGTCGAAAGAAAATATTATAAGAGTATAATAATTTTCCACCATCAGCAATGACAAATTCGAAAACTTGGAGAGGTATGTAGATTATGTAGACCCTATATGTCAGAAGTGTCCAACATGACTACGTCACGAGTCACATGTATTAATAAGATTACATTAAGAGTCAAATTATTTAATCGGTACTTTTATACTACAAAAGTAATTAAGAAAACTATCAGTCGATAAACATATAAATAAATAAATCAAAATATCGTTAAAATTTGACTAATGATCATCTCACAGAATTACTAAGAACTACTCTTACATCAATTCAACCAGATCTTAAGAAGCTTACTAAAAAAGTAGACATGAAAAAAATACCATGCAAACAAATTTAACTTTATGTTTAATTTATTATTCATATAAATATTTTTTTTTTTGTTTATTAATCTGTACGCTATAGCCTTATATCTATGCAATAAAATTTTTTTTTATAAATGTATACAAAAAAATTAAAATATTTTGGTTTTTGTAAATAAGACCGCGAGCCGCATACGACTATGACGAGGGCCGCATGCGGCTCGCGAGCCGCAATTTGGCCACCCCTGCTATATGTGGTTAAGTTTTTCTGAAAAAAGATTTCTGTTGTTCGTAAATTGTGAGCAAACGAGTTGTGTTTTTGTGCGTAAATGAATTGCAGCCGTGAAAGATTATTTATGGTGGCAGGGGGGGGTATATATTTAGGCAATAATTATTTTTATAAATACCTATTTATTTTATAGCTGGGATTTTGGCAATGAGGGATACCTACTTACTTACGTCACTGACTGGTTATTACTAATTATATTAATATAATTAACTGATAAATACATTATAATGGTTGATTCTCGACATTGATGGAAATATAAACATCGCATTAACTCTAATCACCGGCTAAAATATTTGAAATAAAAACATTTACTGTAATAACAATTATTATAAAAATTGTGATTATTACTCAAAGCATTTACATGCATAAGCTTTTATGTATCTTTTTATAAAAATGTTTTCTGTCCATTTTTTGAGTTCTCATTCGCAAGCGTCTTGTTAACCGATCATGGCCCTCTTAAACTTAGCACCATCGGGATTTTTAAACCACTGTAATTGTTTGTACGAATGCATACATACGGGTTGTATTGAAGAATCGGGAAATTGATGGTAAAAATAACGTTAAATAAATATTGAAACATTTTCGAGAATTATGGAATAATTTTTTGAAAACTTGTTCTAGCCAATAATTTTCGGGCTACTTAATTTATAGGTTCGAAATGAGAACATAAATGGAAAGAAAAGCGAAGCAGAACTACGAGGAAAAATATGCACAGAAAAACGCAGAAGTTGGGTAAAAAAAATTCATAAGTTATCTGGATAGATAACATCATACGAAAGTCCTCTATCTCTGAACATTTAATAATTATTGTAAAACCGTTAAATAAGTAATATTAATAAAATATAAAGAAGTCGCTGAGCCTTAAAGGCGTCATAAAATATCGCATCAGTACGTATACTCAGACGTATTTTTACTATACACAGTGCAGCTAGAGCACGGGAACACGCACGGCAAATGCACTCTCTCCGTCTCCGCGGTCGTCGTCGCAGTGTCAAGGCTCGGCCGCTGCAATTAATATAATGTACTGCAACAATATATCTTTCCCTAGTTTCTTTCACCGGACCGGACTACCGCGCGTGACCGACGACGAAGTGCCTCTATGATTCATCTCTCCGTTCCGAACTCGTGTCTTCGCTCGGACTCGGCTATCCTTTCTACCCCCCCCCCCCCCACCCACCAAACCCACCACCGGTGTTTAGTTCGTGCGACTGTCGCACTATGGAAATAACTATACACGTTATACAGTAATATACTGTGTGCGGCGGCCGCGTCGTCTTTTCTCCTCCACGGCGGCTCGTGCGCGTTTTCGCTGCCGTCGGGTCCATACCTCGGCGATCGGCACAACAACCAGTGGTCGTACCGCGGACACCGCACTCCGGCATCACACGTCGCACTTCACACACGCGCAACACGCACCAATCCAACACTATTGTACCATGGCGGGCTTCCCGAGTGGTTAGTTTCCGTTACAGTTACAAATAATTGGAAAAACTAGTGCGCTAGATCGTTATCGGTCAATATTATCGCGGCGCTGACCGTGTAATACACCATCCGTTTCGTAACAACGGTCAGGTTTCGTCTTCGGCGTGCGCGCGTCCCGTAGATATCCTCGACCTGAAACCCTTTGACGACGAGACACTATGGACATCCAGTTCGAAGACTTGACGTACGAGGCGAAGTCGCCGTTTTGGCGCACCAAAGGTCAGTTGAACAATCATTAAATCGGCTAGGCAAAGGTGGGTGATTCGTGATTGGATTTCATACACTTAGGTATCGTCAAAATGTATAAGTTTCGTTCGGTATTGTGATACTCCACCGTGTAAAAGAATATTCCCCGGCATATTCTGTAAATTTTCTGTGAATTTGTACACCCGAAGCTGAATCCGAACGTAAAGTACAGATACTTAGTAGATATTTATGGTGCATGCATAGTTTCATGTTTAATCATAATTTAATGAAATTTATAAATGTATTTTTATATGAGCTCGAAAAAGAATATTACGATATTTTATAGACGATGTTCCGTCAATTAATTTTTAGTCACTTCCGTGAATTAAACGAATTTATTACTATGATATAATTTTATTTAATGTCAACCCGTTTTCATCGAATTTACATTAATTTTTCATATTATGATACTCTTTGCTTTTTTAATATTTCCTGTTTGTTGGTTGCATATGAATGTTTTTCATTTATATAACAATTATTAGTACAAATATTTGATACCTCGCTAAAATACTATACATATCGTTACATAAAATAACGTACCACAAATGTGTACCTATTGCTCTCTTCTATATACTTCAATGTTCAATAATAATCCGGTTTCAGAATAAATCAAATAATAAGATATTACATAATATTATTAGAAAATATTTAGAGTTAATTATACATATAATCATACATTGAAATACTATTTAGAAATAAATTTGGTAATGGGTAACAGTATTCTCTAGTATTTCATTTATGATCAATTTTCTAACTCATAAATAAAATGTTATAATAATAATTAATACTGTTTAAGTGCATATTTTCTCGTATGAAAATGTGCTTAAGCTATTCAAATAAATTTTTGAATACGTGGAAATAATAAAAAAGTGTTATAGTTTTGCAGTAACATGACTTAGAATGGATTTAAAAATAAAAAACATTACTATTTAGGATGTGACATTGTTATAATCGCTTATAAGTTCTATGCAATTTCTCCTTGAAGTATATTTAATATCACTCTCATTATCTAAATAAATAAGACTTACACGTGTATATTATATAAGTCACGTTTACGGTAACAGGTGGAGTCTAACAACCACGTGATTTGATGATAGTACGTATAGTATGCGAAAGTATAACACACTAACAGTTTACAGCTAAAATTGGCGACAGTTATTACACTTTTTTACTCAAATTATATTTATATGTACTTATACAGTAATCGCAAATGTAAAACATCGAATTTTTTATAACTTATAGGTTAGAATATATTATAAAACCAATTATTTATTACATTCCATACAGTAAAAACTACAATTTAAATTTATATTGTATATATTAAAGAACAACAAGCTTTTTAATTTGGCTTATACTCAGTAAATATATACAATACTCACTATGCCAGTTATTGACAAATTTTTACTGGGCTTAAAATTCCAGATTATAGATTCGCGAAATATCGTCAAAATTTAGTGAGTTTGACTAGTATTCTGATTTTCGGTGATGTAATGGTGATTAATTTAAAATGTTGTTCTATGCTACATACCTACATGATGCTTGTATGGTAAAATGTATTGTTATACCTTTGTACTCAATGACGTTGAACAAAATGTTTAATGGTTTGATCCATAGGGGAGTTTGTAAATTGGGTCCGCAAAAAAGTAGGTACCTAGTAGAGTCCCGGAGAAAAAAAGATAGTAAGTGAATTGGGTCTCAGCAAAAACAAATAAATTTAATTAAAAATATACAAAAAAGTGTAACTAAAAACATACATGTTGTAAAATATAAAATATAAACATAAAAAAAATATATATAAATTATGCACTATATAAACTTAAATTATATGGATTATGAGACAAATTTAAATCAGGTTATTATATTATTAGTGTACTTCATCATTTGTTCCCTTAGATTGTGTTCTTTATCAAGCGTACTTATATTTTTTTTGGTTTGTTCTTCGTAGTTTTACTTGTGTCTTTAACTGTACTCCTAATAATTTGTCCACAAAGTTTAAACTATTAGGATGTGGCTGTAAAATCAGTGGTTTATTGATACGATTTACAGCAATTGGTTGTAAGCACGGTGGTAGCAGAAAATTGAGACCAAATATTTGGGGGATATCTAGCATCAGCTGAGATATAAGTACTTAGTATATAATAGTGAAATATCCTTAAAAGAACCATCATAAAAATCGATGATAACTGATATACAATAATATACCGAACATAATATTATAAACGTATCATAATTAGACATAATTAAAGATTACATTAATATTTTATCGTTGAAAAGAAATAAGATTATTAGTCAGGACCCAACTTACCTCCTTTTTTTTCCCGAGACTCAACGCTTTCAAAAAGTACCTTACTTATCGTGGACCCAATTTACCTAGTCGCATCCATAGACCTATTATCTCATAGACAGCGCTTTCCTCATCCCCTTTCCATTGGAATAAATAAGATATTGAGTAGAGAGACAGACATATGATCGGGAATATCTTGGGTAAAAAAGCAATAAAACTGTTTATTACTCCATGTATTTTAAATTTCTGATAATTAGAAACATAGACCTATTATCGACAACAGATCTATGAAAACAATACGAGTTTTTCTTTTATTTTTTCTCGATTATTCTACTATCTTTCTCACTCAATGTTGCAGTGGGTTTATCTCTAAGTGTCATTCATGAGATAATAGGTTTATTAGGGTTTGATTAATTGTCACTACATTTACCACTTACAACTCCCCTCTCCCAAGGATGTACTTAATAGGGTTGGGTCCACCCCTCCTAAAAATTTTTAACCTATTTTAGCATTTATGAAAGCATTAAGGTACTTAAATATCTTAAATAATAGTTATTAAATGGGCAATATTATAATTTATAGTTAATTGGCTTGATTCATTTATTACTCGTATAGTAATCCATCACGGCACCTCCAACAACATTAAAAATATTGTTTGGTTAGGCCAGACTTGAACTTCGAGTTCGGCGCTACTGTTAGTATTTTTAGTGACCCCCAAAAAAAAAAAAAAAAAATCATAATTGCAAACTCAACATTAATAAATTTATTATTACCATAAAATTGGTAAATATTTACCTATATTTATTTTATTTATTTATTTATCTATCTATTCAGAAATACTTATATAAAATGTATTATAAAAATGAATTTATTAATTGTTTCAAGTATAACATGGAATTAATTAATTTATTTATAGTTAATCTTATTGACTTCCTTGATGCTGAACACTTTCCACAAGTTCTTCAATGTTTAGATGTATATTCATTGAAAATGCACATCCCATATCATGTTGAGAATCAAGGCGATATCTATACTTTGTTTTAATGATAACTAAAGCAGAAAATCCGGATTCACATAAATATATGGTCGGAAATGGTAATAGTAATGCATTTTCAGATTTTCTGTATAAAATAGGTTTATTTTAAAGTTGTGTCCAGAATTGGGTTAGGCCAGTTGTTCTCAATCTTTTTAGGACCGCGACCCAAATTTTCTTCCAAAAATCTATCATGACCATAGTTTTACATTTACAGAATCAATAAAAATAATTTCAAAAAACAAATTTTTTCTATTTTATTACTTATTTACTACTTTATAATAATAATAATATAATATAATATAATATATTATATATTATATAATATAATACTTAATTAATAATTAGGCGTATGTGATGAATGTGCTTGTTTCTTACAATCTGTATAATTAAAAAAACTTCTAGCGACCCCCCAAAAATTGACTCGCGACCCCCTAGGGGGTCGCGACCCACAGTTTGAGAAACGCTGGGTTAGGCACTTTTGAGAAAAATTTTCTTTTAAGACTAGATGAGCTTGAAGATCAAGAAGTTTCTCTTAGAAATCGTAAATATCTTCACGAACTTTGTGAACAGAAATTTTAAATGGATTTCTCACCCAACTGTATTTACTAAGTTCTACGTTTTCTGGTATATATCGACCGAGTTCTAACTGTAATTTGTCCAAGTACTCCTGAAGTAGTTGTTTTAAGTAATCCAATGTAATAATGGTTAAATCTTCAAGAAACTCACTTAAAACACAAAATGTGACAATTTTTCCTTGATAGTTTATCCCACCAAAGTGCTCCACTTTGTTAGCTTTTGTTTGAATGAAGATATTTTTTCACAAATATCAACCATAGTCTTATTCTTCCCCTGCATCTCAATATACAGCTCATTTAATCGACGAAAAATATTGCTTAAAAAAAGCTAATTTAGAAACCAGTGGCGTATCCAGGATTCAGGGGTGTTTTAAAATTTAATAGACTTTTAGTAAGTGGGGGTTCTGCCCCCTCCTTCTTCTTACATTTATAAATACTATGTATTTATATAAATTATTATATTAATGAAAATGATTATATTTACATATACCTACGTTTAGTTAAATTATACTGTAATTAAGTTTGCAATTTGGTTAAATACTATAAAATACGGTCGATGGGGGGTGTTCTAACACCCATATCACCCCCCTAAATACGCCCCTGTTAGAAACTCACAAATCGTCATTAAATTTATCAGCCAATAAGTATTTTTTTTCCGTTAGAAAAATATATATTTTTTAACGCAAAGACATAACTTACAGTACGAATTTTTCCACGGAAAGCCAACGTACATCCGAGTGATAAAGTAAATTTACAAGCTGTGATAACATCTCGTCACACATGGCATGAAATATTCTTGAATTTAATGCTCTTGCTTTTATGAAATTGAGGATTTGAATTACGTCTTGAAGTACTGAATAAAGCTCTGGATGAAATGCTCTGGTAGCCAAATTTTCTCGATGTAAAAAACAATAAATAATGACAACTTTTGAATTAACTTTCAGAACTCATTTACAAAATCCTATTCGATTCTCAAGCATTGCTGGTGCAGATTCGAACAGATTTCTACGCAATTACTCCAAGTTAGATTATTTTTCCTAAAAAATTCATCAACTTTATTAAAATATCTAAGCAAGTTGCCGTTGTAAGAAGAGGCATATGAAATAAAAATTCAACACTAAAATTATCAGTACATTTATAGCGTATAAATACCATCAATTGTGCGTTATTCTGAATATCAACTGATTCATCAATTTGTATGGAAAATTAATTTCTGCAATCACTTGAAGTAATAGCAGCTTTAAAATATTTTTAGACATAAGATCTATCCTTCATTTAATCGTGTTATTCGAAAGTGGGATCAATTCTAATTTGTTAGTAATGTCATCTCCGCAGACCGTTCTAACCATATAAATAGCTGCTGATTTAATAAATTCCTTTCCAAAGTCATGTGCTTTTTTGGAGCGTGCAATTTTCCAAGCAATGTCAAATGATGCTTTTATAGTTTTTTTGTTAAGAAACTGTAAGTGTATTGGAAAGACAATCAAAGACGCATACCTACGTTTTATTTTGATACGTGTATATGACACTTGGTATCCGGTTATTTATTGTCGTACACTTTGTGCATTTGATGTATTAACAATTTTTCGTATTTGTACTAGTAATTATATTATTCTTTCAACCACCACTAATATGATGATTATTTGTATACTTAATACTAAATAGTTTGCGATTTCATAGAAACGTTTATATTTGAGTAAAAATAGCACGGTTGACTGGTTTCAAATTTGACATAGTGACGTGTATTGTAAATTACACCATATAAATTGATTCGTTTCGAACAGTATCTAACCTAATTTTTAACCCTGCATCAGTCTTTATTCAATCTTACCTTAGTAGTCACGCGTCTATACACATATATGTAGATAAATGACAATTTTTGTCAATTAAAATGTATTATTGAAACATAAATTAATGATTTGTTCAAATTATTGAATCTCCTTAATAAATGTATGATTTTTATCAAATTTGAGAATATTAAATAATTTAGGGACTATATTCATAAATATGCAAAAAGTATCATAATGAATACTAAAGTTATACGTATACGTTACCTAAAAGTATAATAAATATTTTATATAATATAAAAAATATAATGAAAGTATATAATATAATGTATAACGTCAATATAAATTACACGAGTTCGAAGTATGGAATTTACAGTCGGGAGAATGAAAAGTGACCGCTGATACCCACGCATCTGGTGATGAATTTTTACTTATGGTATAGCAAAATTATGAAAACAAAGCGCGCGCATTTTGAATTATTAATCATAATACGAGTATATATTACATTTTATTTCAATAAATAATACACATTAATTATTTATAAGTAATCATAATGTAATTTAGTACAAAGTTTTTCAAATGTATGTACAAGTCACATATAATACAAATTAAGGTTAAATATATACAAAATAATTTATTATAATCTAAGCAACTTTAACTAAATATCAACATCAAATATGTCTTTATCATCCTCTTCATCACCTTAATCGCTGTCATCGTTTAATAATAATAATAATCGTAATCATAATTGGTTATAACATGACATCCCTCAAAATTTAATTGCGATTATCGTCATCTAGTATATTTTCCGTGTGTACAACATACTTACCAATCCTCCTGTGTTACTGCATCTATAGTCGCATACACAAACTTTTCTACATCTATCACCTTAAATGTATTTTTCTTTTTATCTACATCCTTTTTAGTCTGTATCCAAATCAATTAAATTGGGTTATATTTATAATTGTATGGAGGTAACTCAATCACTTCATGATTCATTTCCAGTGCTATTTCGTCCAATTCGTAGCGTTTATGTATCGAGATAAGTTGTTTTGCACGCTCACGCAATTCAGACAGCCGTTCTTGTGGTGAAAATTCAATATTTTTATTTTTCAGTAACTCTTCTACCACTGCTTTATAGTTATTACTTTTAGGAAAATTATCCATAAGCATCGAACGATAAAATACATTGTCCATAACAATAAACGACAGCTCTTTAAGGTGGTTCAACATATTTACAAACAGATTTTTAAATACCTCAGCATTTATTGATGTGTGATAGTCACTCTTAAAACTGCTAGCGTTAGCTCGAAATATTAATTTTGAATCGTTAACCATTTCATATTTTGTAGATCCTGCGTGGCATATAATAAGGCTACCTCCTTTGCCTGCCAGGTAATTTTAAATCCGCAGTCTGTTCGGCATTTTGCCATATGAATGTTCTACTATGATTTTGGTTTAGCGACGTCTCGTCCAAATAAACGACAACACAGGTATCGTATTACGGCCTTATCGCAAACTCGGCATAGAACGCAGAACCGACGCTGGAAAATTCGACACTAAACACTATTTACTTTGTTATGGATTAATGTATATACTACGCACACCACAGCGACGTGGATATTTCTATGAATAGTAAGAAGTTCGTACTTCGAACCGGTAATAATAAAATTTCAAATGTAATTATAAACGCGTGATTTAATAATACAATTCACGGACTCAAGTGAAGTTAAATTGACAGATTCACGTGTAATTAAATTCACATATTCACCTTATAGGATACGTGAATTTTAATTTCACGTGTATCTGTCAATTTAATTACACGTGAAATAGGGACCTCTAGTCCAAAGAATGTAATTAACAATTAAAATATCATTTTGAATATGCTATACATTTCAACCTAATAATAAAATCTCTTGTATGCAAATGTTGTACAGAATCTATTTTATTTGGGTGAATATAATGTTTTTTTTTGACTTTTGGACATAACCATATGAAACCTCAACTTCGCGAGCAATATACCTAATTAATTTTTTATAAATAATTAGTTTTTTATTATATTAATTACAAAATATCGTGTACTAAAAATTAAGTTAAATTTTTTGACACTAATTTTAATAATTTGTTAATTTATGTAGAAATTTTGTAAAAATCAACTATGCACAACTTCAAATTTTATCTTACTTTTATTTAATCAATTTTAAAAATAGAAAAAATTTTTTTTTTAGTAAAATTGTCTTTCCGAAAATGAAGAAAAACTTAGTTGCCATTAAAAAAAAAGTTAGTTATATTGTGCATGCATGAATCTTTAAAAGTTAAAAATTCGAAAATTATCAATAAATGTGTATTTCAATGCCTCTTGAGCCCTCCAAAATATTAATTTTAATATAAGGTTACCCAACCGGGATATTTATTGGGTCCTGAAATCGTGATCACATTGTGTATATATTACAATACAACGATACTAAATCGGATAAATACTGTTGACATCCATCTACAGCCATCAATAATGTATGAGAAAGAAAATATTAAATATACATGCTAATGTTCAAATTAATATTTCACACTGTAAAAAAAATTTGAGGAGTCGTTTCTAGTTTTAAAAACTAAATTTAAAGTCCTGCAAATATTTTTTCGTATGGGTGATTCCATCTCGAAGATGGCTATTTAAAAAGAGCCTTTCAAATGGTGTAAATATTAAATAGCATAAAATAATTAATGAACACCAACACGGTTGTGTATCGCATACAAAACTGGAAACTAGCAAGCCGAGAATTATGTGATCATGATGACAGAATATATTTTTTGTAGTAAAACTTATTTGATCAGATTTCTTTAATTAATGTGAAAGCTGAGTTGACAACTTGGGCCAAAATGATTGCAAAGGATATCTCATACGCATTTATAAGTAGTACTTTTGATACAGATATTATATATATTTAAAGGTAAACACAAATGTATAGTGTATATTTTACAACCAATGGTTTATGACGCCGAAGTTCTTTTGATAATAAAAAATAAAAAAACTTAAAAAAAATGTTTAATAAACTGATCAAACTGAAGACTAATCAAATTCGTGACATTACAAGTTTTAAAATATTCAAAAAAGTACGTTTGTTTATGCTGGAAACTAGTTTATAAAAAATATTTGCTATGTAACGAGAGGTTTTGAAGTGATTTGATGAAGTTTAAAATTTAAGTTGCGTACAAGTTGCGTCTCTAAGTTATTTACTTTTTTTTTTTGTAAGTACTGACTATAATCTTTTGTAATTTAATTTTATTAGTTTCTGACCGATAGAGCTTATATAAATCAATTTATTTGTTTTGGATCAAACTGAGAAAGTGAAATGTTCATTGTTTACACTTGACTATTGATAAATACACGTAGTGCATAGGTATTATACGAGTATATATAGCGTCGTAATAAAATATAAGGCAGACAGTTGCTGCATACCGTAAGACATGTAGTAAAATGAAAGTGAGAGTTCCTTCTTTATCCTTGCGCCAGTCATATGACTTAAGTTCAATGCGAGACTTATTTAATAAATACAAAACTAGTTTAACCTGTTACGGCTAACAGATTAATTTTGACCTATCTACACCAAAAACAATAAACGATGATTGGATAGCTAGTAATAGGAATAATATCCATGAATCGTAATTATTACTGTTAATTCGGCAATTATTATTAAATGAATGGAAGTATTATACTATGTGCTTTGATTAAATGTATGCAACATACATTATAACGTGAATTCAAAGTACTATATACAAACCAATCGTTTTTAAATATTACATTAATACAAAAAATAAATACTTACACTTGATGGAGTGTTTTTATTTTCTAAAAGGTAAGTACTATTATACATTACACAAGAATAGGTTTATTTGAGAACCAATGTTAAATATTATTGACCTGTTTGCTGTAAACCAGAATATTTCACGATACTATTACAAAAAATGTGATGTATCTATTGCCTAATACGCTTATATTATTATATTAGCTGTCTTCGAATTGGTTATTTGCAATCAAATAAATTCATTAGTAGAAATTATAAGTATAATAAAGTAATAATAAGTATAATAAACCGCGTATTGATCGAATAGAGGTTAGGAATTTAACTTTTTTATTGAGAAAAGTTCTTGTCATTTATAACTTTGAAAGCTAATGTATGTCTATATCAACGATTCCCAAACTTTTTTTCTTTCGGACCCCTTAGAGATAATAAAAATGATCGCAGACCCCTTAGTACAAATAAAAATTAAAAAACAATAATAAAAAATAATACTTTATACATTTTAAATTTACGTTCGCGGACCCCCTCCGGTATACGTGCGGATCCCTAAGAGTCCGCGGACCACAGTTTGGGAAATGCTGGTGTATATTATAATTTCTCACTAACCATATTATTTTTTAATTTTGTATAATTATATTAATTTAGTACTTAATTGATATATAGGTATAGTTAAATATTTATAATTCGATTTTATAATATTTAAAATTTTATTGAAACAGAACTAATTACTTGAATTTTCTTTCTTTTATCATTAAAAGAATATACTTTTCATTTTCAAACGGCCGTAGTTTATCTTAGTAAAATAGTATATTTGTGATTTGTTAGCTGTTCTTTTTTTATTAATAATTAATAATAATAAATATTAAAATATTTATTAATAGTTTTTAAGATATCCACTTTCTCTAGACTACTTGGTTTAATTAACACTTACAGAATATTATGAATATAGGCATTATAAGTACATGATTTCATAATGCAATGAGATTTTTGACTATTTTTCTTACTGTATTTTCTGTAACTATAAATTGATAGAATTAATACTGATAAATATTGAATGATACAGATGAGAAAGTTACTGATTTTATCATAATTTTAATTTTTTGAGTCTATGAAGACGGTTTCGATCAGAAATTCCATTATGAATATCAAATAAAGTTTTCTATTTAATATAGATGTCATTAGTAATTGCAAAAAAAAAAAAGGTAAATTTCTTCGTTTAGAAGAGACTTCACAGCCAGGTGAAATACAGGTATGGATCATTGATATTTTAAACTTGAAGCCAATTTACCACTAAAAAAATTATTCTGAGTGAAAAAGGAAGAGTGGATGAGTTTACATCTTCAAATATGGTTAAAATTATAGAAAACTAAAATTTCTTAATAAGGTTGATTGAACTTTTTTTTGAATCAAGCACAATATTTTTACATTAATCAGTAATAGTTATACGCATATAAGAAACATTGTTATACATTATTAAGATTTTTTATCAAACCAAAATTATACTATCATCGAATATGCCCAGAAACAAAAAAATTTCAATAATCTATAAATAGCTTAAAAACAATCTTTGGAAATTATATTATCCGTAGCAAACTGTGATATAAGCATTTTATTAATCATTTATTGAAAATGTTATGTCTCTTCGATTATTATTTTTTGAGTTACGATGAAAACGAAAATTTGTTTTTATTGAAAGTTGGTATGTCATAAATTTTATTATAATTTCTTTAACTTTTCGTCAGTTTTTCACAATTATTTAAAAGATTGTTAAGATATTCACATAATGATTCTTTTTTAAAGTACCAATTAGAGAACATTTCTTATCAGAATTGTTTTCATATGATTTTAATGATCGGAGTTTAACTTTAAGTTAAATTATTTAATATGTTATTAAATTTATTCTTATATTATTAAAAATAATAATAAATAACCTAAACTAATGTGTTAAATAATTAAATAAATAAATAATTTACTATTTTGATATCACAAAATTCGGTGTAAATGTAATTATTTTAAGAAGAATGATTGATTTTTATTTATTTATGAAGCAAATGTATATTTTTGGTTACTTACATTATAATTTTTTATTTT
Organism: Sipha flava; assembly: GCF_003268045.1. Lineage (NCBI taxonomy): Eukaryota > Metazoa > Arthropoda > Insecta > Hemiptera > Aphididae > Sipha > Sipha flava. The sequence continues at coordinate 277,739 of NW_020272938.1, forward strand.
TATGTTTTTTATTTACGTATAAAAACAAATTAAATTAAAGATCGCGTAATTTTATAACTACTTTATACAAATTATATAAATAATTAAACAATGCATACATTATTTTTTATTTGAATACTTCGAATAAGATGTTTTAATTATTTTGATAAATTACCTAGTTTGAATAAGACGGATTCTAATTTTACATGAACTGAATTTTATTTTGAAAGATATAACCGATATTGTTACATTGGACTATGCTAGATATAATTATTTGGGTTTCTATGGAAAATATGAAATATCTGAAACAATTTGCTTTCACTTTTTACGTCAGATCAGTTTTGCATAAACAAGTTTGTAATTTCGAGTAGTTTGTTTACATGCCATATTAATTTGATTTGATTTTAAATATTTTTCATGATGATCATCGACATCAGTGTTTCTCAACCTGGGGGGCGCACATTTAAATAAACTATGATTATACGTAAACATATAGTTTTATAGTGTATATAATTATGTATAATTATTTCAGTTTTTTGAATAACAAAAAAAAAAAGCACGAGTTAGAAATGTGTATTAAATTTAAATACGTATTTGACTCATTGATACTAAGACTTAATGTTCGAAAATGTTTAAAAATGTAACTATATATATATATGTTACAGATTTTTTTTGAAATCCTATAGAACTTTATATTATTATTTACTCAGAAGTTCCAAAATATGAACTAATTTGATTGATATTCTGTTACAGTTCCACCAAAAACCATATTGAAATCAGTAAATGGCCGATTTGCAGCTGGTGAGCTTTCGTGTATTATGGGTCCGTCCGGCGCAGGAAAAAGCAGTTTATTAAATGCATTATCTGGTTATAAGTAAGCATAATTTTGCATTGTAATATTATATTATGTATTTTATTTATTGATTGAATTACGTTTCATTTATAAGACCTTACTAATATAATAATTTAGTAATCTATTAATTTGCTATTTGTTATTACATATATTGTTAACTAACAAATTATTTTTGAGAACAAAATAAAATTAATTAATTCACATCTAGTTATTAATCAGATTTCCTATTATATCTAAATTATTATCTTAAATATTATCTTAAATATATTGTTATGGATTTACATATATTTTTATACACGAATTGCTGATATTATGAAAATTAAAAGCGAATTCATTCAAGGAGTAAAATATAATTCTAAGCGTTAAAATTAAGTGGTATTTAAGGTATTTATAATATAAAAAAAAAACAATTGGTAATTCAAATTTTAATTTAATACCGACCGTACAACAAGTCTGCTTTTATCTATTTTTATATTTTTCATTCTTCCGCTTGCTCTTTTTGCTTAAACTTTAGTTAATTATGAAATCAAATTAAGTATCACACCATTCATCAACAATTTTAAATTTTAAGTTTAAAATCTAATGATAACTTATGATTTATAAATAAAACATGATAATAATAAATGCTATATTGTCCAATTAAAATAAAATTGATCTAAATGAAACTATAAACACATTCAATTTAGGACAAAATAAATACTGGATAATGTATCTCGTATACACAATAGGTGGATGTAAGAATCTTTACGAAATAAAAAAATTAAAGTTTATTAAATTGATATTAGTATGTACCATGGGCGTTCTCGTGGCCTTTTTTTTTTTTGGGGGGCAGATGGATTTCCACGATTAACTGATAAGTGATATTTATATTTGAATGAAAATTAAATAAGTAAATATTTTTTCGACTCCATATAATTTTCCATGCGAATTACAATTGGTACACAAATAACAGATTACAGACCACGGGTACAGATTAATATCTGTAATCTTATATTATATTGATGTAAAATTTAAACAATAAATTAGTTTCACGTTACCATCGATTAAATAAGTGCTAACATATTGGTGTTTATCAGTTATTTTCAGCGATTTGTATAGTGTATTGACGAGTTATGACTAACTTGTATTTTTATTTTTTATCAAAATTAAACGAAGTAATATAATATAATTTTTTTTGAAAAATTAATATTATAACTTCATATTTTTCATAATTTGATGTCATTCATCGAATCGCCTTAACGGCTTGATATTGTTGTTCGTTCATAGATAAATCTCAATTGATGCCAAAGAAATTCTTAATATGATGGCTCAAAAATCAAAAAAACTCGATATTATTTTGTAAATTTAATATTTAAATTAACAATGTATTTTTCAATTTTTATTTAATGTATGATGTTTTTATATAAAAAGGGGTTTATGGGGGAGATTGGGCTCCACGGCTCTACTTTTAATACATTTTCATATCCCCCCCCCTAAATAAAAAATCCTGAGCAAGCCTCTAGTATATACTAATATATATGGTCCAAGGGAGTTTTAGCAAAAAATAAAATACTTATTAATTTTTTAGAATTTCTTGTTTATAATAGGTGCATAATAAGATTTATCATTTTATAAAGTAAATTAAGTGAATCTATTGTAAATGATCATAATAAATAGTAAATATGTATTTTATAATAAATAAAAGGCTTAACCCTTTGTCGACCAACGGTACTTATAAGTACCATCACTTTGAAATTGCATCATAAATTGTTATTGAACGATATGTTTCAGAAATTATTTTATAATTATATGATGAATCTTCAAACATTTTTGTTGAAAATAGCTAAAATTAAAGCTCATTTTTAAGTAAAAACCATACAACAATCATAGGCTTGCGCACGGGGCGAGCTGGGTAAGCCCCGGCTTGATCGGAATTTTTTTGGGGACATAGTAAAATTTAAACTAACTATAGTAAAATGTCTATATATATGTATTTTAATAGTTTCGTGGAAATCAAGTAATTGTATTTATATCATTTGATTTTAAAGAATTTAAAATTTTACTTTTAACTTCAAAAATATATGTCTAAAAATTAGTAGTATAATATTTGATTCTATGTACAGATATAAATACTACATTATTTTTAATTTACAACAAAATCTACTATGTTGAAGTGTTAAAAAAAAATTAGGGGTACTGTCTAAGTATTGGGGCACTAATTGTATTCAGGCTCGACAGGAAGTTGAAGTCTGCGCATACTTATGACAACAATATAGGTACACCTTTAAATAGATTAATAAATTAAATCAATTCATCAAATTAAAGATTAATATTAATACGAAGTTATCTATGCAATAATTAAACGATTGTCATAATATTATCTATTATATTATAATGTGAAAATATTTGACTATAGATATATTTTAATACATTACCCTTGAATACTTAACCTTACTTAGCATAATTTTACAGTATATTATTTGATATTATAATAACTCTATTTTGTTTTTACGACAATTATTGTCGTGAATGTAAATACAATCACGGTGACAACATTCGTCATTCATTGGATAATACAATTTAATTTGGTAACAATATTATTCATGTATTATTTATAAGAATACAGTTAGTTAAAATGTATCATATTTGAAATCTTTAGTTAAATTATAAGCTAGGGTTATATTTTAACGGATAATAGTTTTAGAAGATCAATCAGAGGGGCCCAATTTTTTTTCCTAGGACTATGTACACTTCCATTTCATAATATTTAAGTATATTAAAAATATATATGTTGACTAATATGGTAAATAATTTTTAAGTTATAAGGGTGTTAGTGGAACCTTAAAAATAAACAGTCAAATACGAGATGAGAAGTTGTTTCGTAAGTTATCATGTTACATAATGCAAGAAGACAAAATTCAGCCTATGTTGACCCTCAATGAAGTGATGATGTTTGCAGCGGAGCTTAAATTATCCAATAGTACACTGACTAAAGAAAAACAAATTATCGTGAGTATATAAAAAATTATTAAATATAAAATAAACGAGGGTTAATAATTGTGTTTGCAAGGAATGCATTGTAACTTTATTCTTAAGCACAAAATAGTTACAACAGTAATATTCAAATATTCTATTGAAAATATGTCCAAGTACTCTTTTAATTAGTATGCTGACTCAAATGTATAAATAGTTTAACGAACAACCAGTTCAAAAAAAAAAATGATTACGTTATAGATTAAAAATGTAAGCAAAAACTATTGGAAAATGTAATTTAAAAAACAATCCCATAATATAGGTTCAAATTTTATTTTTATGCAAAAATTATATTACAATACGTTTTTAAAGAATTTTAGTAGATATAATAAATAATTATTGACACTTTCCTTGATAAACTATAGGGTGAGAGGATTATACTGGTCAAGATGTTTGAATCCTCCTATTTTTAATTATTTTTTTTCTTCAAATTTTAATCAGTTGCAAGTGCAGCAAAGTTAAAAAATTTGAAACTCCCAAGCATTATCTTATCTTTGTGGTCACAGGAAATCAGGGAGCATATTCAGTACAATTGCTTACTCTTTATAAATTAATAAAATTAAAGCACCCTAATATGTTTAGCTCACGAACATACAAAAATAAAAATATATGTTATTGTATAATCTCTAAAAAAATCTTAAATAGTAATGTAACAATGTTTAATAACATATTATTATGAATACATAAAACTAAAATCAATTTAATTTTTAAATTTTAAATTCAACATTGCTTCATACTCTCTTTATAGTTATGTACTTTTAGAAAATGTTATGATTCTATTTATACTTCGTACTTGTATAATTAAATAACTTTTAAATTAAATAGGTGACAGAAATCCAAAATGTCTTAGGATTATCTGGAAGCAAACATACGAGGACCGAATTTTTGTCAGGTGGCCAAAAAAAACGTTTGTCCATCGCTCTGGAACTCATTAATAATCCACCAATCATATTTCTCGACGAACCAACAAGGTACGTACTAATAATAATAAATTGTGTGATTCGAATAGATATTTTAATTCTATAGTGATTATTATTATAATACCAACCTATTTCTGGTTTATTATCAGCAAGAAGTGTATAATACCAAGCGAAAAATCATATATGAAGGTCTTCAATAATCATTATAATTTATTCAAAAATATATGTATTTACACCTATGACTAAAATGTGTGTTATTAATTATTCTAACATTTGATGTCATTTACTAAATATCACTTTAAAGGTATACACTGTTAAAAATAAATGAATGACATGTCTTATAGCTATATTAAGTATATAAATATATAGTATATGTCTTATATATATATTTTTTTATTTTGTTGCTATTCTGTTTTTCGGTAATATAAAAAACTAATTATCGAATATTAAATTTATTTAATTTTAGTTGCAAATATTTGTTGCTACTAGGTGGTTATCACGTCAATCAAACCAATATATAAATAATCAACAAACATGCTTATTATAAAATTTTTCTTATAAATTGTATGTAATAAAAAAAGTAAAAAAAAAAAGGTTAAATGCAATTGCAAGACTTACTTAATAAGGTTATTGGAAATTTTACAATGTTTTGTTCTCATCACGCCAAAGAAGTTGAAAACCCCCTCTGTTCATTCTCTAAACCGAACTTGCCTTTGCGGTCGACCGATTACTTTGTAACCACATTAATCGCGCGAGCGTGCTTGGTGCACGGATATACATAAACACGCGCTATTGATATGACTAAACGCGTCTTTATGCACATATATGACTGATATCAAAACCATAATAATAATTCCTGTTGGACTTCCGCAGTGGATTGGACAACGTGTCCAGTACGTACTGCTTACAACTGCTCCGTGGGCTCGCGCACCAGGGACGTACCATCGTTTGTACCATCCATCAGCCGAGCGCCACCATGTTCCAGCTGTTCGACCATGTATACGTACTGTCCCAGGGGTACTGCGTATACCAGGGCACCACGAATCAACTAGTGCCGTTCCTGTCCACCGTCGGGCTGCACTGCCCGCTGACGTATAACCCAGCCGACTACATAATCGAGGCGACCGATGGCGAGGACCAGAACAACATCGCCAAATTGACTGCGGCCACGATGAACGGCAAGCTGTCGCTGTACAATGCGTTGAAGGATTTCACCAAATGTCCCGTGGCTGAGGAAACGACCAATGGTAATGATACACGGCAGTTTTATCAAAATCGTTACAGAAACAATATGGTACATATTATCAAAATATCGTACAATGAAATGCGTGTCGAAGTATATAATATATTATATTAAAAACCACATATTTAAATTATATACATATAGTAGTGGAATGCTGTGAGCTAAATACTCGTATGGGTTGGAATGAAACTTATCCAAATATATTTTTTACAAAAATATATTCTTTAAAATATTATTTGAATTATTTTCTAAGCTAGTTCATTCGATTTTGCGAAAGCATTAATTTTTTTTTTTATTAATTTAAATATAGAAAATATACAATCTGTATACATATAATATAATGAGTAGTTGTGTTGACAATTTTTGAAACTAGTTTGAACAGCATGAGAGAAATCATCATTGACGCTACATTCAATATGAACACAATGTAGTTTATAATTATGATAAAATCACGTGATCATTTTCATTTGCGTCTATGGGGAAGGTTCTCAGGTTAGGTTAAGTTTAAAATTTTATATTTTGATTTGAAACGAAAAATGTATTAGGTTATATCATTAAGTTATCTTTGTAGGTTTCCTCTGTATTTGTTGTCTCGTCTTTTTTGATTAAAAATTTTGAAAATGTTTTTTTAGTAAGATATTTTTTTTTCTTCTCGATTGTTTTTTTCAGTATTATTTAAACAGTTGTAATATAATAAGTATTTACAGGTGAATTACTCTTACCGGAACTTAATGGAAACCTTATCACCAGCAAATTACTTCCAGTTCCATCGATAAATTACACTGAAGTAGAAAATAAAGCCGTGGAAAAATATGGAAATACGTGGTGTGTAGACTTCCCAACTTCCGGTTGGTCGCAGTTCTGTACGCTTTGGAAGCGAATGATTTTACAAATGTATAGGAATAAGGTATATAAATATAATGTAGAGAATATACACTGTATACATAACCATATGATCATTCTTATAATAATGTTCTTATGAGCGTCAATTAAATAAATTATTTTTTATTACATTATGTGATAACAGATCGGTTTAAATATACAATTCTACCACCATCTAATTTGCGGCCTGGCGGTGGGCATAGTGTTCTACAACAAAGCCAATGACGGTTCACAGTTCTTCAATCACATGAAATTTTGTATGGGCAATATCTTATTTCATACCTTCACACAATCAATGGTTCAAGTACTTGCTTGTATGTATCAAACATTTAAACTTAAACTTTACGATAATTATATTATTAATAAACATAAATAATATTATTATTATTTTTTTTTTTTGGAACTTATGTATTACTAAAAAAAAAATTGTATTTACTTTGTAGTTTATTTTTTTTTTTTAATTTGCCTTAATTGGAAATAATACAGCAAAAATTACTTTGAAGTTATTACAGCACACTTTTACAATAGTTATATTTTATAGGAATATTTATTTAAATTATAACATTTATTGAAAATGATATCCTACTTTCAAATTCTATTATTGAATGTTTTTGTGAATACTTAATTCATAAAAATCGAATACTGAACTAATGGTTATTGGATAAGTATCGATTAAAAATTTAGATAGGTGAAATTACACCAATAATTTGCGACATGCACCCACTGTCACTCTAATTAATTTACCTAAAATATATATATTACTTTAAGATTAGGATTTTTTTATAGCTTTCGGAAAAACATTTTCATATAACCCTACCCTAAATCTACGTTTATATACGTGCAAACCAATAAATACAATTTTTATCTTTAAATTTACAGTTCCAGCCGAAGTAAAATTATTAAAACAAGAATACTTCAACAGATGGTATAGTTTGAGACCATACTATTTAGCATTGCAGTTATCAAGAGTACCGTCTATCGTGAGTTCAATATTATATTAATGTTTGTATAAAATATGCAAGATTGTTAAAATTTTAAGACACTCGGTCATCATAAATTGTTACATTGTTAATGTGTTTTCAATTTGATCACCCCTATATTAAGCAACATATTTAAAATTAAATTTTTTTGTGGTTGTATACTTATAAATAATTGTTTTGTTTCACTGTGCAGATATTTTTCAGTAGTATTTATACGACGTTCGTGTACTTCATGTCTGGACTACCACATGAACCATTGCGGTTTTTACTGTTCAGCATTATTTGTTTACTCGTGTGTTTTGCTGCAGAAGGCATGGGTCTATTCGTGGGATCTATATTTAACGTGACGGTAATTGTTTTAAAGCAATTATATATATAATTGTTATATTAATATACAAAAAAAAAAAAATATTTTAAAACCTATGGAAAAGTAAAAATAACCAACGATATTGAGTCACTGCTATACTTATTTAAAATTTAGAAAGTGAAATTATAATGATAATTTTGTTAAAAATTATAGACTTATAATAGTAAATTATTATTAATTTGATATCAGAAATAATATATTTATATTGTGCTTCACTATACGTGTATGTTACGACGTATAGTATTCAGTCAATTTCACGAAATGGTATGTAGGTATGGTAATCGTCTAAAATTGTCGAATAAATAATAATTATTCATACTTTAAATGTTAAATAAACGATTTATGTTCCTTATTTTTAATTTAAAGTAATATCATAGATCCCAAACATACATTAATAAAATACGTAGTACTAATTACATTGTATAAATGAATGGATAGTCTGTCAGGAATAATAATACATAGAAAAAATTCAGATTTAGTTCAATGGCTTAATAGTTGTCCAAGATGCTTAAGATACAAATATTTTACTACTTAAATATTTAATTTTAGTTTCAAAATCTTTATAAAATTAAAACTAAAAGAAAAATACATTTTTTATAGAATGGCAGTGCGGTTGGTCCTATGATGATAGCTCCATTTTTAGGTCTGGCCATTTACGGGTTCGACTTTGCGCATCAGGTACCGTGGCTCATGGAGATAATCATGCAAACCAGTTTCTTACGGTGTGGAGTTATGGGACTGGTGATCACTGTGTTCGGTTTGAACAGGAAACCGTTAGAATGTGACACTGGTTATTGTCACTTTAGAGACCCAAATATTATAATTTATTACTTGAACGTGGACAGGAAACATCCATATTTCGAAATCATTAAATTGGTCATCCCGCTCTTGCTTTTCAGGTTTCTCACGTACTATGCGCTTCGAAAGAGGCTTAATGGTTAAACGTTCATCACTCAAAATGTATTTTTAAATCTAATTTTTTACCTTATTTTAGGTATTTTATTGCGATTGATTTTATTTGTTCATCGCATTTTAATTATCTACTGATAATATTATATAATAGTTTTTTAATTTATCATATTAAGTTCTTGGGAGACGAAACTTTCACACTTTCACAACGAATAATTCAGAGTTGTTAATCATAATTTAATAATAATTATAATTTAATATTTTCATAATGTTTGTTAGATAATTCTAATTCTCTGTTCAGATAATTCTATATATGTGAAAATATTGTACAATTATGTACATTTGATAAATTAATTTTTATATACTTAAGTTTAAGTACTTAGTACTTAAGTATTTTTTCCTTCAAAAAATTGTGCCAAAAAAAAAATTGAATACAAGGAAAATTTTTTGAGAAAATAAGTATTATTTATTGACTACCAATATTTTTTTTACTATTATTTTTTTTTTAGTATTATACATCATAAAATTAAAATAAATATATAACAGTTTTTCGACATGCACATAGTCTTACATAAAATATCCTTATTTATAAGTTATATTCATTTGCTAATTTTATTAATTACAATTATTTTTATCATTTATAAGATAATGAAATAGCAATTTTAACTAAAAGTCATCTTATAATTGGTCAACAAATATATTTTTAATAAAATTATAAAAATAATAATAATAATAATAATAATATTAGTAAAAGTATAAAATTAGTTTTGTGTGAATTGATAATTTAGATTTAAATATGGAATGAATCATATGTAGTTAGTTATAAAGTAGGTAGTACAAAGTTATTAATTGTTTTGCGTTTTAATTTTAAGTGTGAACCTCAGGTTAGATGATTTTAAATGCGTTCATTGACAATGCCGATCATATATCCTCAGTGATTTTTTGATAATGAGTTAAAATTAAAAATTAAATTTCAATTTGAATACGATTTTCAATTGTTTTTATTTTGCATCAAGATAAATTTTGCTCCGTTCGAACGCGATCCCTGAACAAATACATACAATATAATACCGTCACCATTACATGTATATACTATTTTTGCCTATACATTACGCCGTCTCGGTAATATCTTCATATAACGTACCAACAAGGACCGAACCGAAAAGAACCGAAAGCTTTTAAATAATAGGAACTGAAACCTTTATATTAATATATTAAGTGCCGGAATTTTTAAATTATAATGGCTGTTTAGATGGTAAAAATAAAATGATTTAATTTAGCATAACTAATTAGCTATACAAAATTCGCATTCTGGATAGGTTAGATAAGCGTAACGCAACCTTCTTTGATTCACAACCCTCAATTTATTTCGATGAGTCGTCCCTTCCTATCAATAGTATGTACGTCTATAATATATACTTACTTAATATATACAATAAACATTTTAATCATATAAATGAAATCGTTAATTTTAGGTTATTTTAATATTTCTTTAATTTAGTTATAACAAAACCAACAAAAAAAATACAATATTAAAGTTTTACAAAATCTAAAATACAAATATAAAGTTATTTAAAATAATATAAATAATATACTTTTTTAGTTAACTTTTTCATTTGACGTAATTATTGGTGGCCCTCTTATAAAATTAAGATTTTGCACCAATGAGTTAGATCAGGGATCTAAAAAATAAAAAACCAATGGTTAACGCATTACTAAAAAAATAACGACGTTACGCTTATCGTTACTTTCCGTTAAAATAAAAATAATGATTTGTTTGCAAATGATCCCCCTCTATACAAAATTTATGTATACGCCACTGAAGAGGATCATTAATGGCCGGAAATATACTATTTAAAAATATTTTTGTGAAATAAAATATATTGTATAATTTATTTGTGTAAATTACAAATTATGTTTTTATTATATATTGTTAATCGATAACGATTAAAAATATACTTTCAGATAAAATGGTCGAAATTAAAAATTAAATAATACTACATTTCCTCTAAACGTCTAAGCCGGAACATATGGACGTCCCGAAAACATTTTTTGGAACACCGGGACACAAAGTCCAAAACCGGTGACAATCCCGGTTTTCCGGGACGTATGACAACCCTACTTTAATAATACGCTTTGGACCTAGTCTAAAAATATGCTTTGTCAAAAAGTGCACGTGCGTGTCACAAGTGGAGCCGATACGTGGCGTGTTATCGCATTTCCTGGTAAGAAATCCGTCTGCAACGTCAATACTGATAACGTGCGATATCATTGTCTAGTAACGCGTTGACTGATAACAGCGCATCAAGAATGGAAAGTTGGAAAGTTATCATTATTGTTATTACTTTATCATCATAATAACATAACGAATACTGCCGGTGGCGGACGACGCTGCACAGTGTCGGTTTGTAATTACGCGGTGAAAGCGGACGTCAGTGCGTACTTGTCATTCATTGCAGCCCAGTGGTTATAGCGTGTCGCAGGTCGATAACCCGTTGCTGGCAGGTCGGACGATGTGACGGCGGTAACGAGTGAGTTTAGAACCGCAGGGCTCCATTTTTACTTTCCACTCTGTCCCTTGCACGCACTTCTTTTCTCGCCAGCGTTTTCCGCCTAACCCGTTCCGATTACTACTATCGCGACCCCCGTTCATCCGATATGACCAACAGGCGAAACGGCCGTTCGGGGTCTATAGAATCCAATTTCATCCCTGGGCTATCCATGCGGTCTGAGACCAAGGGCACGCTGCTAGTCCATGAGCCCTCCAGCGTCGCCAACATATTCCTCACTTTGTTCCTGTACGGGTGCCGCAAGTACCTGTTCTTGCCCACTCACCGGCGCATGTTCGTATACCTGGCACTGCTGGTCAGCTCTGTGGTCGGTGATTTTGTGCGCTTCCCGCGAATATACTTTGCGTACAGCGATACGTTTCTCAACCAGTACTTGGTCAAGCTGGGCTGGTTCTGGACGCTGTTGTGCACCTCATCGTTCCTGGTAGCCAGCGGCAAAGTGCTGTGTCTGGATTCGCGGCCCACCATCGCCAAGCATGCTGTCCGGTTAGCGGTCGCCACATTCTTCTGGTACTTTTGGACTAGTGCATTCAACCGGCTCGAGGAGTACTTTGGCCAGTGCTCGATGATCCGTCACACCACGCGCACCGCCTGCCGGTCGGCTGGACACGTGTGGAAGCCATTTGACATATCTGGTCACATTTTCATACTCATTTACAGCACGCTGGTGATGATTAGCGAAGCGCGGCCGTTTGTTGGCTGGGAAAAAATCCAAGATGTGCTGCTTAAGGAAGAAAACGCACGCATGGAGGGCAGGACTGTGGCCACCACGTTCAGTAGCCTCGCCACCAAAGATTTGGAAAAGTTGAAAACCGTCTACAAACAGATGACACCTTTTGTCCAAGTTTTATTTATCATCATTACATTATTCGTTTCCATTTGGGAACTGATGCTCATTACTACCATGATGTACTTCCATTCTATGCCAGAAAAACTGTTGGCCGGCATTGTGGCGATGTTCACATGGTTCGTAACGTATAAACTTTGGTATACCTCATCCTTTTTGCCGCCATTGCCTGGTGAAGGATTCTTCAAGTACCAAGCGCTTCAAAAGAGTGAAGTAGGTATTTGATTTGTACAATAGTTGCTAAGCTTTTTTGTATCATGACAATGTGTGTACTGTGTATTATAATTATTGGTGTTTTGTATTTTGTTTTCTTATTATAAATAACAATTCTATATTTATTTATGGTTAAAGAACTGATGTGTTCATGTTAAGTAACAAATTGTTGTTTTTTTGCTTGTGTTGTTGAAATAAAAAATGAATTTATTTTCCAATTATTTTACTTATTCATTACCATGTTTTTAATTATAGCTTTTATTTCATATTGCATTATTATTTCTTATATTCCTATATTAAACATATTTTGTACACAGCTGATTCACATATCATAATTTGTACTTGTATTAATATCAAATATTATAGTACATATTATTTAAAGTTAAATAATTTAGTTTGTACTAAATACAAAAGTTTTCAGTTTTCTTAACTGAAATGATTAAATTAATGAATTTTTAAAAAAATTATTTACGTTTTCTGGGTACAATGTTAATTAAAAATACAGAATTTATCATTTTATGAATTATTTGTTATTTGATTATACTCAAATTCAATATCAAACCATCATGTCAAAAAATAAAGTAAGAATTAAAACATTAGGATTTATCTTCAAATTAATTATTATCTTAGTATAGTCCAATTGTAGTTGAATTAATATTTTTTTTTTTTAGATGGCGATTCAATTTAAAAAACCAGAATTTAATAATAACCATAAATTAATTTATTAATAAATTTGATTATGTCATACTTCACCATCAAATCTTATCGATATTTAAGCAATATAATTTTTTTCTGAGTCGTTTTATTGTAAATGTTTATGTTAACTTATTATTGTTACTATGTTATCTTATTACTTATTAAATCAATTTCTTTTAAAAATTACAGTATCTAATGATTTATTATATTTTTTGTGAACAAATTATTTACGTAGTATGTTCAATTATAATTTACAGTTTGAAAAACTGAAAAATAAAAAAATTAACAAGTATATTAAATGTTTTAGAATTATTCAACAAATTTAATTTACCATTAATTATATTCATATTTAGGAATTATAAAAGGAATGCTTTATGATTAATTTATCACCATTTAAACCATAGGTCATTTAACTATTTTTTTTTTTTATTTATGAGTTAGAGGACAGAAAAAGGTCAATAAATATACAAATGTTTGTAGTAAAACAATGAAGTCAATATTCCATACTTGATTAAAATATACGAATAAGAAATTAAAAATTACTCAATAGCAAAAAAATATAATAAAATAAAATTACCTATTATAATGCTTGGAAATAATGATCAATATACTTACTCATATTATTATACGAGTATATTTTAATTAATTTTATTATTAAAAAAATTATTTTGAATATACTTATGTAATAACTGAAATTCTTTATTTACTAAACAGTACATTACGTTTAAAAAATCAGTGGAAAACTGCAAAATGAAATGCATCTGCATATTCTATTTGCTTGTACCAGGTGGATAAAGAGGTGTTGAAATGTACGGCATACTTGGATGAGGGATTGTTGGCATAACTGGTATGTAAGGTGTAGCAACAACGGGCACGGATTGTGGAGCTATGTTGAAAAAATTATTTTGTAATTCAGTTGGTAATGGAGGTAATGGAGCTGGCAATCCTGGTGTAGGTTTCATTTTAATCTCTTTCATTGCAGCTAAACTAGTTGTTTCCTTATCTTTACGTGCTTGAGCATGACCCCATCGTACATTCAACTTTTGTCCACCTAATGTTAACCGTCCGTAAGTACTCTCGGCAGCTATTTCTGCTGCAGCTCTGGTTGTATACTGGATGAATGCACAGTTTTGATGAGCTACATGAGTAATATTGCGTATTTCTCCATACTGATAAAATACATCCCTAGAAAAAATCATTATTAAATAATGTATCATTACAGTAGTGTCCTAATTTTGAACATTTACCTTAAATCTTTCTCAGTAGTTATATCGTTCAAGTTGCCCACATAAAGGGTAGTGATTGTCTGGTCCTCAGGCTTCTCAAGTTTTGGCATTTCACTAGCTCTGTTCATCATTTTCTCAGCCACAGGATCATTCACACCATAATACCTAAACGGATTACAATATTAAAACTATTGCATCAGTGGAATACTAGAATTATAGATAATACAAGTGAAATATCTTAATAAACTTAAAAAATACTTATCTCATATACAATTGATGTTTTAACTATAGTAATTCATATTATAATTTGTAATTTTTCTAATAAACATATATATATACATAGATTTAATAAACAAAACATACCTATCTTTGAAATTCTGATTTGATAGTGGATCTTCTGGATCCGTAGGCCTTTCGTGCCGATATGGACATTCTTCACCTCGTCTACATTCACCTTTTACCCAGAAAGAGCAAATGTGAGGTCTGTTACGTTCATAATAAGGAGCTTTACGAGCCATTTTAGCTAGCACATCACTAGCATTTTGACATTTACCACCAGCTTCGTCCATTTTAGCTAACTGTATAAAAAAATTAAAATATGTATATTTACTGATAGTTATAGAATTTTAGTAGAGAATAAAGCTGTAGAGCAACCAAGATATTTAAATCACCTCAGAATCCATATTTTGTACAAAATATTCTTTGTTAACATCAGACTTAGGAATTTGTTCTTTAATTTTCAATGCAGCGTCACGAACCTAGAAGTTATCATTAATATTATCAAATACATAATAACAGTAACTAATGTAAAACTGTACTTGTAAAGGTAATCCATATTCCAGATCCAACAAACATGTCTGGCAAGCATTTCTAAGACGTGCACAAGTTTGACAGATTTCAGTTTTCTTAAAACGCATTCTTGCACCAGGACACCAACGAAAAACTGTAAATGGTCTAGCACACACTTCACACTCTTTACCATATTTCTCTTTGGCCTGAAATAAAATTTAAAGTTTAGAAAATAATACAAATTTAATAACGATAATTTACCATTCGCAAATAAGGACTGTCTCCTAAACATGTTTCGCAGACAATTGGAAAGTCCTATAACAAATTAGAATTAAAATAAAGATATTTATCAATATATCATGGCATTGATAGAAAATAATTGTATGATGTATGGCTAAATAAGTTGATTAAAAGTATAATATATGAAATTGTTAGTATTTATAACATACATAAAATACATAATTCTATAAATTATAATATGTTTAACAATTCATATAGTACTTTTAATTATCATTAGTATAATTATGAACCAAAAAATTACTGGAATAAATATCTAACACTGTTAGTATTATAACCAAAAAAAACCATTAAATTTGATAGTAAAAAAAAAAAATTAAATTATTATATTTTATGCTTGATTTGAGGATGAATAACATTGGTATGCAAGTTTTCTATTGGACTTCAAAATTTAAACTCAAATGTAATGCTGCAGCTCTAGGTTTTTACATAAACAACTATTGGCAAGTAAATAATATGAATAATGACAGCAATTATCTAATTATTAAAAAATAATTTCAATTTTTTTAAACATTTAAATATGATATTTAAATAATTTCGGAACGATTCTAGTTTAGCACCTATTGATTTTTTTAATTTTTTTTTCCAAAATGTGTGTTTTAGGGTGTTTTATAAGTATGTAAAAAAAAAAGAAGTCAGGACAAACTTCATTTTGAAGTTATTGATGAAAAACTTCAAAAACTTGAAGAGATGTCCTTTGTGATATTTTCTCCTTCTGAATTTTGATTTGTCAATTTCTACAATTGACCCCAGTCCACCTACATACGAAGTATTTAAGAAAATTAATTCACTAAAAATTGTCTAATAGTGTGAAAATGAAATAAAAATTTTTTGCTAACGATGCATGTGGTATCAGCAATGACCAATGAAACTATTATACGAGTGTTTCAGCACTCGTCGATACGCTCCTCGGCGCCATCGCTTGGTTCCGCAAATCGAAAATATCCCTCGACTTGATACGCAAAACCACCACAAGTAGGTAACAGGGACAATAACAATGTAAATATATGAAAATTAAAATTAAATATTCAATTCTAAGTATTTTTAAAAAAAAAAATGCGCGTTATGAAAAAAATGAAGTTTTTGAAATTTTTCATCAATAACTTCAAAACGAAGTTTGTCCAGGCTTTTTCTATAGCATTCTTATATAACAGACATTTAGGAAAAAAAAAATTAAAAAAATCGATAGGTGCTAAACTAGAATTACGCCATAATTTCTTTCACAAATTAATCGCTAAGAACGAAATCATCATTAAAAGGATAAACACTATGCACGGTTCATTCATAATATCAAACTGTAATGGGACAAAAAGATAATCGTTATCCACAATCTCAAACAATTAAAAACAAACCAAATAGAAGCCAATACTCACGGAATCCTCCCAATTCTGTCGATTGTAAGTGTTGGTCGTTTTCGACAACGACATAATTGAAATGACAATTGAAAAGCTCTATGAACACGGAAAAAGTCGAAACTAAAAGTGTTCACTACAGAGTGTACCGATATCAATTGTACAGAACTCAGTAGGTGGAACCTTGGACGTACAACATACAGGCAGCTTTATATGAATTGTACAGCGGTTAGGGTGGTTAACATGAGTTAGTATTATCATATGCATGCGATTTGTGGTGGTTACACTGCAGACAAGATAACAAGAAGAAAACATCAATGTTATCTGATGCATGGTCTTCGAAGATCTTCTAAGACCGTGATTCTACTCTTATTTTGTTATATTACATAACAATATTTAGTTCTACGTTATCAGTGATCATAATAATATCTCAATCACGGTTTAAATATATGTATTTATAATATATTTTAAACCGTGGTCTCAATCGTGAAGAGTGATATCTGAACATGCCCTTTTTGGTTGATAAATGCAGCTAAGAACTTCAATTTTAAAAACGTTGCCTTTAAAAGTTGTAAAAATAATAATAAAATATAAATGTTTTATTAGTTGCTATTTTTTTGTGTTATTTAATTTATTCAATATTAACACACACTAGACGGAATTTAGTACTCGATTTAGTAACTTGCTTTAGTGATTCGGCTAAGTACTAAACCAATGTGAACCCGGCTTTCAATTAAGTAGGGTTGTAAGAACTAATTTTACTCGTATACTTGTATTGTTGCGACAAATGATTCTAGGAATAGTTTGTCACGTGTGCGGCTGCGATGGCGAACACTGTAGAACGCATGATATAAGAAACGTATATGCAATTCACATTATATAATATGCAACGTTTACAAGACTATCACGATATTTGGGTCGTCAAATTCCCGATCATTTAATCGTACACGTGTACGTTTATTCCAGTATGGCAAGGAATTGTTAACTTTAATTAAATAAAAACACTTAAATATTTTCACGTAAAAACAACTTTTATAAATACACATAATTATCTGTATCAGTTAATCCCTAATGTTAAAACAATGCACAAGTCAACGTCTCGGCTTGAACCACTACTACTCTCCAGTAGTGATGGGTTGTTCATGAATGAATCCAGAAGTGGCTAGGTAGTTTTTTTGTAACAAGGAAATATTTTAATGAGGCCACCAAAATAAAAATAAAATTTGGTTTTAAAAAATTTATTATATTTACTCATCCTAATTTAATTTAAATAATTTAACTATATATAAAAAAAAAAAAATTTCCATGAAAAAAATAATGGCATCGAGGGGGCCACCCACATAATATAGGGCGAGGGCCCACAGGGAAAATCCCTTTTTCCCTAAGGGCCTATCCACCCCTGAACGAATCGTTCCGATCGCACTTAAGTCCTCGGTTCTTTTAGATGCAACAAATGCTCATGCGTTGTGCATCAAAATTGTTCACGTGTATACGTCGAGCTAAGAACCAAAAGTCGTTCGCAGCGAAAGGCGAACGTGATCCGATCGTTGTCGATATTTTGACGATGCTCAAAGAGATAACGGACTTTGTTCGAGGCTTCATTTAAACAGATACTTTCAAAACTTCAAATAAATTCACAATTAAAACAACAATTCGTGTATATCGATGTTCGCCGAGTGACCGATGAAATACCCGAAATTGATGTTCACGCACAAATATTTGACTGTGAGTAGAATTTTGTACGAGCGTTCGAACGGAGCTCAAACAAAAGTAACTATAAACGAGCAATCGTGCTCAACGACCAAACGTCACCCAAATTGCTCTCGTATGTACATACCTTAGGAAATATGGAATGAAATAAACAAATTAATAAACAAAAGAAGTATTAAATAATTATTTTGGTGTAGAAATGTTTCAAATCCATTATGATTATTGATTAATATGAATTGAGATGATAAATAATTAGTTAGTTATTAATTAATTACTATTGTGTTCTACGACTTCGAAAGTGAGATCAGGCAATTCTGATTAATGGAAAAAAATAATAATCAAATAAAAGTTATTAATTATTAAAGTTCGAGTTAATCGTAATTAATTATTTATTTTTTTATTCAATTATTTTTGAGTAGGTAATTAGTATTTTATAAGTAATTACAAAGCAGTTTTAGATCAGTTGATCATATTTTGCTTTGCATTGTTTTTGAATACACTTTCATCGTTCAATATTGTTGCTTAATTCTTTGTGAAAACAAAATTTAAATTCATTTTTAATAATTAAAATTTTACCTTTTTCACTGTACATATTTTGTATACTATTAATTTATATATATATATATATATATATATATATATATTAAATGGCACGGACACGCACAAATAACGACTGAAAAATTTATTTGGTTCAATAGCGGAAATAATATTATCTTTATTTCTAAATAATATGATATTGTTATTTATTCGATTCGACACGGGACGGAATTGGTATATCTATTTAAAAAACCACGGACGGACCTAGTATATCTTTAAATTACATTTTTATTTTTGGGACGGAACTCGAATGCAGCCTTTTATTCCTTCAAAGTTTCTTAAATCATTTTTATCGAAGTACCTGCTAAAATATAAATACAAATAACTACAAATTCATACATTTAATATAAGTAACTAGACCTAAATTACATCACAAAATTAAAAATACTTAATAATAATTAACAGTAATAATACTAATATAATAATTCTGATAAAGCTTAAAAAAATTTAGTAAATTTTTGGGGTAGCTATTTGGGAGGGCTTAGCCCCTAAAGGCCCCCCCCTATTTGCACCTATGTCATTTACCCAATCTTGTATCTCGCCCGACAGTAGAGTTTCGATATTTTTAATTTTAAAATTTACCATTTGATTTGTTATATATTTGTAAACTGGAATATTAAAATATTATTTGAGTAACATTTTACCGTTATATTATAAATGGTTTTTTTGTATTATTTTTCGAGATATTTGAAATGAGTTATTAAATAAATTGTTTTTAATTGTGTATTATTAACAGTATGGCCTTATTATTTTACTGTCATTAATTGAGTGTTATTATTTGAATCATCTTATTCGTGCAATTATTAATTAACGATTATTATCAGGACTCGGAAGTTCTAGCAAATGCATATTTTTCATCTTAGGACATCCAAAGTAAGAAACAAATATGTTTCTAACTACTCAGATATCATACACAAAATTTAATTTTACTATTTTTTACATATTTACGAGTTTTATTGCTATTTTGCTAATTTAGGGTTTATAGTGCTTTTTTCTGATATATTTTTACATAATGTAGGAAATAATCACATTTTGTAAATAATAATTGTATTTACTTGATTATGTTTTTAAAAAATATTTTAATTATTGGAAATAAATAGACCTCATCAAATATTATTTTATGTTTTCATCGACAATTTGATATATAAATAGTTAGTGACGTCAGTGGCGTAACTGAGAAAAAATCTAGGGGGCAATATAATATATTTATTATTACCAAAATCCTGACATCCCTCCCCCTCATCAGTTAAAACCTATTTTTATTGTATGTATTTTATACACTATATTTAATTGTTTGATTTTACATGAATCTTTTAACTCATTTTATGGTTTAAATAAACATAAATTGTAGGTAGCATGTACTAGGTACCAATATTGTTAAATAATATCCATAAGAGTTCATTAATAAAAGGTGCTATTTGTACTGTTGGATTATCTGGGGGGGGGGGGGGGCAAAATTATACCTTTATCTCTCAAAAAATTTTCAGAGGGGGCACTTGGCACCCCTTACCCCCCACAATTACGCTACTGAATGACGTCATTGTTATTCCTTTATTATATCATTGCAATAGATTATCAAACATTTTAATAATCTAGGATAATTTCCAAGGTAAATATATAAAATAATTTAATAAGTACATTTTTACAAATATATTTAGGTAATTTAATATTTCTGTTAACAGTTTATAATTCAATCAGTCCAGACTGTGTATAATAAGCCTAACAATTTGTAAAATTACATTTTTTTCTAGTTCAATGCATATTTTTTTGATTTTTCGTGCTATTTATAGCGCATATTTTAGAGTTTTTAAGTGCATATTTAAGAGCTTAAAAGTAACATTTTTAGTACTACAACTTCCGAGTCCTGATTATTATTTATATTGTTTAAATATAGTTTTCTCCAGGAAAATGTCCATGATGTATTGTGAAATATATCATATTTTTATAATTATAGGTATATCTTAAAAGTTCGTGTTGACTAGTATTCCGATAACTGGGCAAATAAGTCAGCTGCCCAAATATACAGTTTGCCAAATTATTCTCCTAGCGTTGTAGTAAGACGAAACCATGGTATACTTACACAGTTACACAGTCCGAAAGAAAAGATTTTTGTACGCAATGCTCGACTTGGCATTATTAAAGAAGGACTTTGTTTGCTTAAAAAAAAATTGCGTTCCCATAACTTGTTAAGCGATATAATTATAACGTAATAATAGTAGGAGGACGCTAAAAATTTCTAAAAATTAGGAGTACTCTGCCCCCTGAGTCTCCTCTCAAGACGAGCACTGTTTGTACCAAGGATACATTTGGATAGATCCAGGCACTCACGTGTGGTTTGGTTCGATTAAAGATTTAATTATATAGTAGAGGTGGGAATTTTCGGTCGTTTGAATGATTCGAATCATTTGAATCGAATCAGTCAAGTGATTCGGTCATATCAGTCATTTCGGTCTAGTATCAAATATCGTTCTTATCATTAGGTGAATCAATTTTCTTATGAAATATGAATCAGTCAATCAATGACAGAGATTGATTATAATATAATGTTGTAGATTGTAGCTTGTACTGTTTGTAGTAAAACGCCGTGGTTGTTATCATAAACCATGATAATTATCACAGCATTAGATTATTCAATTATTTAATATTATACTAATATAATATACTACCTATGATTACTATTATAATTTATAGACTTGTGTTTTCTTAACTTTTCAGCGGGCGCGCCATCATTCTTCAAATAGTTCAAATACCATGACTGAGCATATTGAGGAACATAATATAGATGAACCATCTACTTCGGGAATGCCAGCATCAAATACTTCCACACAAATTTTGACATCAGTAACACCAACCAATATTAGACCCGTCCAGACTTCCATAAATTCCTATGTACAAAAACCAAAAAAAATAGATTCTCAAATAGCAAAATTAATCATTAAACATTGCCATCCTTTTAGTCTCGTCGAAGAAAAAGAATTTAAAAATTTAATACAGATGTTGGCACCGGGTTATGTTCTTCCCAGTAGAAAATCAGTATCCAATAGCCTTTTGCCTCAGTTATATGAAAGTACTGTTGATAATATTAAAAATAAATTAAAAAATGTAACAGCAGTTTGCTTGACAACTGACGCTTGGACTTCAATTAATAATGAATCTTACGTAGCTGTTACTGCACATTATATCGATGATGATACGAAAATGTCATCAATTCTGATTGGTTGTCAACATTTCACAGCCAAACACACAGCTGTTGAAATGTCTTCTCTCCTTAAAGAGCAGGTGAATAAATAGGGATTAGACAATAAAATCACTATGATTGTCAGTGATAATGCTGCTAATATAGTTGCTAATATAGTCGATTATGCCAGTGGAGGCATTTTCCATGTTTTGCTCATAGCATCAATTTGATAGTGCAATCTGGGCTAGAGGCAGTGAAATTAATATTAAATAAAGTATTGTCGAATATTTCAAACGCAGTACTTACGCATTGTCTCGTCTAAATGAAATTCAGACACAAGGTGGTTATTCTGTTTTAAAGTTGAAGCAAGACTGTCCTACCAAGTGGAATTCTACATATGACATGGTTTATAGAATTTTGAAAATAAAGGATCCAGTGCTATCCACATTAGCCATTATTAATAATGATCTAAACACTATCACATTTGATGAGTGGAATGTATTGAAAGTGCTATGTCAAATATTAAAAATATTTTATGATGTAACTAATGAAATAAGCTCAGAAAATTATATATCTATATCTAAAGTAACAATATTTTCAAGGGCGATGGTCAACTATGTATCAGGGTTCACTAATAACAGTATAATGCCAACTGAAATTTGTTCAGTGGCAAAAATTCTTAAAGATAAATTACATTCAAGATCTGACCAGCTTGAAAATAATGAAGTTGTGATGCAATCAATATTATTAGATCCACGTTTCAAAAAACAAGGATTTCCAAATGATCAAAAATACCAATCGGCATATCAATCTTTATCAAGGAAAGTGCAAATCGTATCTATCGGACAAGATGCTCAAGAACCAGAAGCAACATTAGGTATTGGTCCACTTTCTGGACCGGAGACTATTTGGAAGGATTTTGATACCAGAGTTATTGCAGTAAGTGGTGGTTCGAATGTGACAGTAGCTGGTATATTAGAATTGGATCGATACATTGCTGAACCTTTATTAAAAAGAACGGAAGATCCATTAGTTTGGTGGAATGAACGTAAGTTAATTTATCCAAAACTATACCAATTAGTTTGTCGTAGGTTATGCGTTGTAGCCACATCAGTTCCATGCGAGCGCATTTTCTCTAAGACTGACATGGTGTTGACGGAGAAACGGTCAAGACTCACGACTGACAAAGTTGAAAAGTTGTTGTTCCTAAATCATAATTTAGATTAAAGTCTTTTTTTTATTTATATTTTTATTTAAAATTGTTGTAAATTAATGAGTTCAACATGTAAAAAGGAAAATTTATGTTTTATTTTATTAACAGGTTATTTAAATTTTTTTTATTGAAAATTAAAAAAGTAACTGAATGGTTTTATATTTGATAGTTAACAATAATTATAAACTCACATAATTTCCCCTGTACTAACAGAACGGTCCTAAATAATGTTAAAAGTACATGCATGGTCATAAGTGGAGATTTGATTGAATTTTAGGGGGGGCTTAAATGTTTCTTTGCAAAATAAGCTGTGGGGGCTTTGCCCCCACACCCCCACTCTAATATTAATATTACCTTCACTCTTCAATACCTATTAAATTATTGAATTTCAAAACTACTAAATATATTACTTTATATATTATGCATTTTAGAAATCATTTATTATACAATAAATATTTTATTATTTTAATACAATAAATCTATTTTTATTTGCAAATATATCAATAACGTTCTCAATATCAGTATTGATATCTTTTTCAATATATAATATTGAAGAGTTATTAAATTTTTCTTGCAGCATACTCGTGCGTAACTTAACCATGTCTTAACTTTGCGCATTGCAGAAAAGCTTCGTTCACATGTAGCCGAACTGATTGGTATTGTTATGGCCACCTGTAATAGTTTGTATTAGTTAGGAAACACTGTTTTAAAGATATTTTGTTTTATTGTTTCATAATTTATTTCATTTCCTGATTGCAAGATGCTGTTTTTTGCCACGGTCATCTCTGACTGAATATTAATTTTTGATAAATCCAATAACCCCTGAAAACAGTTAAAATATACTATTGTAGGTACTTATGACTTTTATAATAAAACTAAAAACTGAAGATTTACTTGATAATGATCAATAAAAAATTGACTTTCTTCAAATTTTAGTTGAAAAAAATTATCAACAGATACGCCCATTTGTAAACTATCATTCGAAAATCTTTCTTTTAACTTTGTAACTAGTGTGTCAAGAATTACATAGTAAGCATTTATTCTATAGAAATCTTCAGTTGTCTGTACGTTACTTTGTGTAAATTCTGTGTACTGTATTTGTAACTGTACAGTAAACAACGTTAGTGACGCTACACGAAAAACGAAACGGTCATCACGGCAATCGGAGTTTGGGCCAATCGGAACATTAATAATGTTTATCAAAGTCTGACTGTTGGAAATTTCTATTTTTGTCATTGCGATAATGCGATAACAATCCGTCGCGACGGTCAGCCGGCGCGCACTGATGACGATTAGGTATTAATATAATTATGGTATAATAAATAATTATTATTATATTGACATTGAACAATATTTCAAGAAAAAAAATATTTTGTGAATTTCCAAGATTTTGGCAATTGTTGTAAAATAAATACCTATTTTAATATTTTATAGTAATTTATACTATGAAAAATGTTTAGACATTTGGAGGGGCTTTCGATCTGTTTGGGGGGGCTAAGCACCCCCCAATCTCCGCCTATATGCATGGTTCGGAATGCATATTAAATACAAAATGGTATTTGTCATTTCGTCGGCCTGCATTCTTAACTCTTTCCTCTGTGGTTATAAGTGTAACTAACAATATTAACAATTAATTAACATTTAACAGCCTTATAATATATAAAATACAATATAATAACGTAGGAACCTATACTAAATTAGTAACTAGTAAGAAGTAACACAGTAAAACATGAGTCACGAAATAATAAATTATAAATACTTAACAAATTATATAGTATTGATTATAATTACTCATTACTGATTAGTGATTAGTAAAATAGTGAATAATTAGTGATAACTGATAACTGATTACCTAAACATGGATCAATGATCAATAAAACAATTTTTAGTAATGGGCGATTTGAATCTATCTCGTGACTCGTGAGGTAGACATAATATTATAATATAAATAAATAATAATATGTAAATACGTAATACGTGATAATAATATCAGTATGACAGCATTGCTGGTTGTATAATATACTATAAATACTATAAATATTATACTGCAAGTTGTAAGTGAAAATGTCGTAACTCGTAAGTGTGACCAACGTACTTAACAGTGTGTTAAAAAATAAATTCCATTCGAATCGATCCGATCCGATTCCATCTGAAAGAAAAGTTTCATTTAAAACTGTCAAACGACCTAAAGATCGATTTGACCGAAAGACCGAATACTTTTTGGTAAATCATTCGGTCGCGATTCGGTCACTTGAATGATTCGTTAATTTTGATTCGGTCAGTCGCGACCGACCTACCTCTATTATATAGTGTAAGACGTAATTACATGCAGTGAGGTTCCTCTTAAAATTATAAATATACATATTTATTTTTATTTATTTTTTTTTTATTCGAAGAAAAAAAAAGGCTTCAACATCTGAGGTTATTAGCCTTGTGTACATGTTACGTTGTGTGAGTTACATTAATAATTACATTTCAAATGTTGCAATAGTCTTAGGCTATGAATACAGAATATATATTGGTTAAAGTTTGTTTACAATGTTAATTTGTATAAGGAAATTTAAGATTTTTATGGTGTTGTCTTCATAGAGAGCTTCTTCTAAATTGTTGGGTATCGATAAGATATTTCGAATGTTTTGGAGGTCTGGGTAGTCTAGGATGATGTATTAGGTTAGATTTTATTTTTTTTATTATTGAGCCAGTTAAATATTTTTTTATTATTATAATTTAATAGGTATATGTTATGTATAAGTATAGTAGTCGATTATTTTATTTTTATACAGTCCACCAGTAGCGCAATCAGGAATTTTTCATGGGGGGGGGTCTGACAAAATAAACTAATATACAAATAATAAAAAATTATAATATATATATATATATATATATATCTAGAATATGATATTAATATACTATTATACGTACCGAGGGGGGGGGTCCAGACCCGGAGTCCACCCCCTGGTTGCGCCACTGCAGTCCACTCAAAGTCGTTGAGTTAAATATATTCAACAAATTATAGATATACTTGGCGACCGTATAAATATAATGTCCGCTTTTTATATTAAATAAATATTGAAATTTATCAGTCTCGCATTATAAGTTAATCCGTATTGCAATAGTAACTCAACATACAATTTGATTAACATTAATGTTACAGATTTTGGAAGCCACTGGTCGTTCTTATCAAATATTGCTAGCGCAACATACGTTGTTATAATATTAATCACAGACATATAAATATCTGTATATTTCTATGATAATAATCATCAAGGTAGGTAAACTCACATAAACAAAGTTATTCTACAGTTATTCTAATTTAGTTTATTAGGTACATGTTTTTGAAATACAATGATAAATAAAGGACCAATGGCCCGTTGGCAATGGGGTTCGGCGGCGGCGTGCGTATAATACCGAATCATTATATTAGCCAAAATAGTCTTCAACCACCGCCCACTAACGATTGTCACTAGAGACGTTTTAGTGTATTCCCTTTAAAACGAGAACGTTAACGATTCGTATCTATTCGTCATCAGCACCGTGGATCGGAACGAGTTCAATTACGCGCGCCGCCCACGGTATCGGTTTTTCAGACAATACTTGTACTACTACGATCGAAACCCGGGAAATCCACGATAGAAGCGCCGTGACTTTTCGAAATTGTTTAGCACCAGTTGTTGGCGTACAGAGCCGGTAAAATGTTGCTCTCGAGTACCAGGCTGACCAATAATATCTTATCTTTATACCGCAGAGGCGCGTCCCGGTATTTTGAAAACCTGAAAACGAGCTGGCCCGAGAAATTCGACGACTACGAACACGGATTTCGTGACCACTGACCAGGTGCGCGTATTACCGTGGATCGTGTACGAAAATGTGTCGAAAATATTATAATCTGCGCTATTACGGAACGATAACGCAGGCGCCGTCCGTCGGGACGGGGTATTGATTTTTACGTCTACTAGCGCGTCACCAGTTACGAAATCCGAACAGTCCTCGTCGTTGTAGAATTACTGTAATTTGTCTGTTTAGTCGTTGTCGTTTTTTGTTACCGTCTTTGGTTTATATCCCAGCGTCGATTAACTCGAATGGTCGAATGATCATTGTTACTATTTCATGTTACTGCATCCTCTTACAATAATCATGAGCGTTCGTTATCCGACGGATACGCGAAAATAATTGACTGACGTTCGACGTCGTGGACCGTTGTTACTGTTGACGGAGTGATTGTGGATGTCGTTAGGTGAACTGAAAACCCCTTGTTGAGACCCGATATAGTACTGTGTCGTCATGTCGGCGGATGAAATAGACGCAGAGATCCATTTCATGAAGACCTACAGCATCTTGAAATGGGACGAGCTTATGTAAGCGTTAGGTTTATGAGATATGCATCTTAATATGGTGCTTCATCTAGTTATAATACAAAATTCATATTAATATATATTTTATTGTTAATAATAAATTTTTTTTTTTCTAATGTTTAAGAAAGCTGAATGATGACCGTAAAACACTTGATCAGAATCTTGCTCTTGGGTTAGCCACCAGAGAAGAAGTCCTGAAACAGATCAGAGTTGAATTAAATATGTTGGACACGTGTCAACTGAAAATTGATGTAGGATTGTCATCTATTGATAAATATTGTGTGCCGATTGTCACAATTTTTTTTTTTACAGCAAGAAATGAAAGAAAATGATGCCGCTTACATTAGCACTGAAATACTTACCATTTTGTCAAACCGTATCAATGCCATGTATAATAATATGTTTCTAATGTTTCCTGTTGAAAAGACATCATTATCAGAATATATCGAATTCTGTTCAAACAATGTAAGTGAAATATTTATTATCCATACTATCAAAAAAATTTTACACTAAGTGAATTTTATATTTTATTTTCTTAAAAGATTTATGGTTTACTGAGAAAAATACCTAACTGGTATAATAATAGTTAGTAATCATATATCTTCATCTATGATACCTAACTCTTTGAATTTTAAAACTATATTGTAAATATTGTTTTGTACACATTACATTGCACAAATAATAATTATTATTTACTTTATTCCTCTGTTTGAAAATATTCTGTATTCTTAATACTTATTGATTAAGGCAGTTGCCTCTGCCATTCCATAAATGTGTTGGTAAATTCAGTTGTGAAAATGATATTTAAAAAATCAATTAAATGGGTAATTTGTACAGACTCTTTTTTTTTTTTTTTTTGTTATACTATTAATTTTGACAGTTATAATGATGATTTAAAAATTAAATTAAAAAGTCAAAATGGTCTAGAAGATTAAGGAGATAATGATATTTTCATATTTAGTCAAAAATAAACTGGGTACATCGAAAACTATATTAGAGGAGTAATTAAATTAGCGTGTTGAATTAATAGCTCAGAACAATTGAAAATGAGATTAGTGATGTCATAGATTCTAGCAGGGGTGGCCAAATTGTGGCTCGCAAGCCTCATGTGGCCCTCGTCATAGTCGTATGCGGCTCGCGGTCTTATTTACAAAAACCAAAATATTTAATTTTTTTTATATACATTTATAAAAAAAAAAAAATAAATTTTTTAGAATAATAAATTAAAAAATTAAACATAAAGTTAAATTTGTTTGCGTGGTATTTTTTTCATTTCTACTTTTGTAGTAAGCTTCTTAAGATCTGGTTGAATTGATGTAAGAGTAGTTCTTAGTAATTCTGTGAGATAATCATTAGTCAAATTTTAACGATATTTTGACTTAATTATTTATATATGTATATATATATATATATATATATATATATATATGTTTATTGACTGTTAGCTTTCTTAATTACTTTTGTAGTATAAAAGTACCGATTAGATAGTTTGACTCTTAATATAATCTTATTAATACATGTAACTCGTGTACATAGTCATGTTGGCCACCCCTGGATTATAGGATCATTACAAATTGTGCAGTAAGGGGAACTGTTTAAAAGTATGTGTAGCCAAAACAAAGATGGGTGAACGAGATATGGATTTTTTAGACAGCTAAGATTGTAGAACCAAGGTTGTGAATTTGTATATTTAAGAGCTGCTGGGATATGAAAATATAATTATATATATTTGTATATACTAAAATATTGATAGTAAAAGAAAGTAGGTTTTATATTTTATATAAAGGATAACTAAGTTGGTTCTTTGTAAGTATTTTGAAAAGTCATTATTTTTTATGATCAAATATCTTACATTTGTAAATAATTTTATGTGCGTCACTCTAATGAAATTATAAAATAATATTAAAAAAGTTGATTGTGTACATTTAAATGTCAAAAAAAATGAAGAATAATTATTTTATATGTGAATTGTATATAGCTGAATTTAAATTAGTTCATCAATGAAATATTAATTACTTATTCCATATTTAACCATGAATAATGATTGATTTCAGAAATTATTCATAACAAAATGTAGTAACATGCTTGATACACTTATGTCAAGATATCATAGTGATCCTGAAGTATACATCACTGCAGCAACTTATGAATTTGATGATCGTAATGATGTTGAAACAGCTAGACGGTACTTTGCAGAAGGACTAAAATATCATAAAAATTGTAAAAGTCTATATGTAGAAGAATTCTGGGTTGAAGTACAGCATTTAGAAAAGACTGCCGGTGCTTCACTACCTGTTGCTGTTGGAAAATATAAAAACCTCATAAAACGTTTTGAAGGCGACATGGAATTTCATTTTATATTATTAGATAGAGCTATACAATTAAGTGCAGTTAGGGAACTGCAATGCAATGTTGTCAGGTATAGATAACTCCTTGTAATTAATTCTTATAAATATTTATGATTTTTTTTATTATATAGAGATATGGTGAAGAAATATAGACATAGTGAATTAATGTGGCAAAAATTAGCTAAAATTCATTTTGATGGATTTATTTATCAACACGTAACAGAACAATTGCACTATGATAAAAATTATATTAGCGGAATAAGGTAAGTAAAAGTAGCTGAAACTTCAAAACACAAAATGTTGTTTTTTATGTTGTTTTACATTATAGAAATTGTATTAAGACATATGAGGATGGATTAAAAGAAAATTTACCGCCAAAAAATAAACATAATCTATGGAATTTTTACATAGATCATGTGATAGAAATTAGAAAATCTTATCGTATGAAAAAAGAAACTATTAGAAATTTTATGAATGAGACAATGGAGCGAGCATTTCAAGAAGCCCATGATAACAGAGCACTTCGTAAAGCTGAACATTATATTTATTGGGTATGTTTCATTATATAATAATAGTAATATAACTTATATAAATGTATTAATTTATTTAGGCTGAAAACACCAATAAAGACTGCCATACGATTTTAAAAGAAGCAGTTGAAGTAATAAATGATAGTGTTGAACTATGGACCAAATTATTATCATATTATATAGACTTTGATAGTCTTGAAATGGCAGTTGAAACTTTTCAAGAAGGTGTTAAGGCTTTGACTAAGAATTCGATTCCTTTGTGGCAAATGATTATTTTATATATGCAAAATACTCATCCTAAATTGGTATGATAAATATAATATATTAACTCAAGAGTCAGGGGTTCACCAGGAATTTGGGAATTATCTCGATAGATTGGACTTTTTTATTTATTATTATTTAGATTTAGGTGTAACCTAACATCAACAATAACCATGCACTGATCTATTTACAATTTTCCCATCTTGTCCTGCTCTAAGCGATTTATTTACTTAATTACTATAATTATGACAAAATGCGTTTAGTGAATTCTTTCTCAACTTACCAAATTAAGATAGTAAAAAAAATGATAAAATATTCACTTATATACATACATGCTGACCCAATCACAAAAAAACAATGTACTCATACCTCATATTTACTAAAAATATTATTCATTATTCTGCACTACTTTATTTTTATTTCTATATTTATTGTTTAGTATTATAAATGTATTACTTTTAAATATTAAATAAATTTCATGTTTGAATTATTTCAAGTAATCAAAATTGTATACTTCAATTTCATTATGATCTTTGATATAAAAAAAAACTTTAAAATAAACTAAATTTTTATTCTTAATTTTTCTATACTTGTTTTAATGTTTTAATGTTAATTTTAATTACTTACATAACTTATTTTTAAGTATAAGAATTATTTTTGTTTATTTTTTGCATTTAAAGACAGGTTTTTTCTTTTTAGCTGAAACAGTTGTTCCAGGAAGGTGCTCGTTATCCATTTGAAGAAGTAAATACATTTATCAGACCTCAATACTTAGAATGGTGTGTACTTCACAATGGCATACTTGCAACTCGTGAATTGTTCAATGAATTAAAAGATATAGAACCAGAGTGTAGACAACTGTACTCAAGTATGATTAGATTTGAAAAATCTCAGTCCTCATCAATCACTAAAATAAGTACAATCAGAAAATTATACAATGATGCATGCAATACATTTGGCAAAAAAGATGTTGGTAAGTGAGATTAAATTTCCAAACAATATCTCTCTTACATATCTAGCTAATTGTAATTGTTTAATTAAGGTGTATGGACTGATTGTATGACTTTTGAGTATTCATATGGCTCTATATTAATAGTAGATGAGATTTATAAGGCAGCAATACTTTGTTTGGAACCACATTTAATTAGTTTTATGAAAGAAGAATATGAAAGACTAAAATATTTATTTAAGTATGTTTATTTTAATATTTAACCAAAAAATGGAATAGTTTTACTTAGTTTTTTTTTTTTTAGGGATTCTGGATCTAAAGATGCAGGAGTAATTGTTATTGAAGATGATGATTAATCATATTATATTATAATAATACAATATTGATGAGATACAAAATAACTTATCTGTGTGTAATTTTTTTATATTATTTATAATTTATGGTAAATATAATTTTACCGGCTGTGATTTTATATTTTTAGGCTTATGACTATTTTATTTGTGTTAAAAATAAAGTTGTTTTGCATCTTATTATGTATCCTATTATTTATAAAATTAAAAAAGAAAATGTATTTACTTAAACTTTTTATCATTATATATATTTTTTTTTTTAATAATTTGGTGTCAATATAATATTGAAAATACTGATTTATAGGAACTGAATAATATTTTACATTTCTTTTTGATTGTCACAACATAATTTAATGTTCTGTTATTATTTAATATTATACTATGGTAAATTATTATGTTAAATGTATTAAATTATTTAAGGATCTTGCTCCCTTGATTTTATCAGTTAGTTTTCAAATTCACATTGAAAAAATATTAATTCATATTGAATCATTTAATTGTTTTTTATAAAAGTAGTGAATAGTGTATACACTATAATTTTATTGTAAACTGATACTATTTTATAATTAATCTTAATTAATTAATTAACTATTGATAAAACTGTTCTATAGAATTAATATAGGATGATAATTCATTTGATTTTATACAAGTTTGTCTTTTATCTCAACTATATCTTTTTATCCTGACAAAGTGCCTACAGGATATCATTTGTTAGTATTAATATACATTTTCTAATTATTTCTTAAAATGAATTTAAATGCATATGGTGATTTATTATAACCTTTACAAATTTTAAAATAAGCTATTTGTTTCGGCAATAATAATAAATATGTTTTTTTAATTATTGTAATAATGGTATTATAGTTATATACTTAATTATTTCTATAAGAAACGATAATATTGAGTTGTACTTAAAAATATGATATTAGTGATGTTTAATGATTTGTTTAGTTATACCATACAAGAATTAGGCATAATTTAAGTCAATGTTTATAAAAAGCTTTACAATTATAATAAATTATTATTGTAAGCAAACTATGCAAGCATCTTCATAATCATAGTTGTTGTTTTTTTATTTTTATTTTTGCTTTTGTCTAAAAGGTATTATAGCTAGAAAATTATGTATAAATATATATATATATTTTTTTTTTTTGTGAAAATACAATGATCAAAAATTAAATGTACTGCACTATATGAAAATGTGTAAGATATTTTACAATCAATTTAAATAAATAGTTGAAAACTATGACTAAGAAGAAAATAATGATAAGTGAGATGACTGAAGAAAAACGAGAATTGAGAAAAAGGATTACATTAGAAGAAGAGAATCCAAGAAATGAGAGTTTGCAAAATAATATGGTTTTCGTGCGTGTGAAGAGTGCAAAGGGGAGAAAAATTCAGTGAAAGATAAATGAATGATTCGGACCAAACAAGATTATGACCAGAGTGGAGTCAAGAAAAAGAGACAGTTGTAAATCAGAGAAGTTCCAGATCCCGGAACAAGGGGTTAAGGATGGATGAGGAAATATATCTGTGTTAGGAAGCAAAGTTACGAGCAATAGAAGACCAGAAATCGGTCCTTGCTACTTTTTTTTTTTAGAGTTTAGAGAAGAATGGAAAGGAAATCAGACATGAATATTATTAGTGAAAACAGAAAAATTATGTTCTTAGTGGAGGTGGCTAGAAGACAACTATTTTATTGCCTTGGATTGGATGCTGATCTGGTTTGGAACCCATAGGTATTCAACGATTTTATGGGATAAGAGAAGTTGATATGTTGAAGATTTTATCATGACAACCAAATGAAGAAGTAGAAAAATTTTAGAAAAAGTGCTCATGATTGGAAATCGGAAAATATTAGGAACATTGAGGAATTTATAGAAAAATTTAATTGGAGGGAATGATGGCTTAAACTTCAGGTGTAAAAGAAAATGCTTATGGAAGGAGGTTGGGAGAAAACGATAAATTTATGGTATAAATAATGAATATCCTGAAAAGATGATGACCTGCCAGTGAAAATAAGGAGCGAGTTAAAGAAGTTGGAAGAAATTTAGTAAGAAAATAGGGAATTAACGAGGATATTTGGGAATGAAATATGATTTTTGGTGAGTGACTAAGGAAATTGGGGAGATTGTAATATGAGGATTGGAAATTATAGCAGTGAAGGGTGTATCACAGATTTGGAAGCAAAATTAGGGACTGAAATATGATTAAAAAATTAGAAAGAGTTGGAGTGACTAAGACTAGAATATGGAGAGATTTTGAGATAAATTTCTATAAATATTTGAAAAATCTGAGAAGATTGAAGAATTGGGAGTGGACATAGATGTTTAAAAATTAATTTACATACGAGTTGTCTACTACAGAGCTCAAAGGTAAGGCATGAGCATTCCACCTCTATGCTTGGAGATAGGGTATAGCGAATGGCCTCCATTATGGTATGTAGGCAGGAGTTTAAAAAAAAGTTGGCTTTTTTCCTGAGGTAGAAGGAGGTGGATGAGGACTGGAAAAAGCCATAATCAGCTTTTACTTTAACAATGATAATTAATCGTGTGCCAGTGGAGGATCGAAGGAAGTTGGCCTATTGTTATTTTCTTATTTCGTATCAAATTTCGTTCTGATTTCTTTCCAATATTTGTGTAAATTTTAGAAGGTTCTTCCTTAATTTTGGGCGAGTGGATGAAGGTCTAATTCCAATCATTAGGTGTAATTTATCGTATTTTTGCTTTGTTCTTTCCCAGTCAGCCTTGACTCCCCGATAGATGTCAGAAGAGACACTACCTGCTAGGGAAAATATTTTTCTGATTGGAGTGCTCTTTAAGCAGCCAGTTATGAGGCGATATGATTCGTTGAGTGTGACGTCAACTTACTTTACATGTGAAGATCTGCTCCAAGCAGGACTGGCGAATCCTCCCACTGAGAAGCACAATGAAAAGGTAGAGACTTAGAGTGTGAGCGTTGGCGCCCCAGGTTGATCCAGATAGTTTCCTAATCAGAGTTTCTTGCGTTTATCTTTTTTATCGTCTTTTCGCAGTGTTTCTTAAAAGTTTACGAATGATCCAGTGTTACCCCTAAGTATTTATGGAAATTATTGTGCTCAAGTTATTATACTTGCCATATGATCCTAAGTTTTTGATATGATCGTATATTACGTAAATGAAATGTACATATCTGGGTTTTATATGGGTTATATTTAAACTAGTTCTTTTGGTAATAAACTAGTATGATCCGAAGAGAAGTAATTCATCTTACATTCTACTTCCTCAAAGTTTTTACCTTGGATTGCCAGAGCTACGTCATATGCGTGTATAAAGGATTTTGCACCCGAATGTATTGGGATAGGTTAGTCGTTTTTATAGACGTTATATATTATTGGAGCTAATACATTGCTCTGGAGAGCGCATTCTTCTGGATTTTCCATCTGCTCTTTGTACCCTTAAAGTAAAAACCTTCTGTTGCGGAGTAATGTCTCAACACTTTAACTAATTTATGGTCTTCCGTGAGTTTTTATAGTTTCTCCAGAAGTAAATTGTGATTTACGGTATCATAGGCCACTGTGAGGCTTATGAAGGTTATGCCGGTGATGTTTTTTTCTTCATAACCAGTTTCGATAAATTGAGTTAAGTTGAGAATTTAGCTTGTGCATGGTTTCCAAGGTTTAAAGCTTGCTTGCTCTTGAATGAGTTTGTTGTCACCAATAGGACCTAGTCTGTTTAGGATTTGTCTTTCAAAAAGTTCGTACATATGGCATAGTAGGGAGATCGGTCCGGTAGCTTTTGGAATCGTCGGGGTCCTTCTCAGGTTATAGGAGTGCAAGATCTCTGCTTTTCTCCATATTTTGGAGATATGATGGGTATTTACTATTTCGTTATGGAAGTCAAAAAGCTAGTTCTTAGCGCCCTCTCCAAAATGTTTAATATTTTCTGTTATAGCCTGCAGCTTTTCTGTTCTTAAGAAATTATTTATTTCTTTAATTATTTCTTCTTTAATTGTTAGGTTTAGTTCTTCCGAAAACATGTTAGCATTGATGATTGTGATTTTTTTTTTTTTGTTAATTTTTGACCAATTTTTCCTTTTGCCCTTTGAATTCTCTTAATTGGTCTTACCGTTTAGGAGTAGTTGATGAGCCACTTGATTCGTAGTCATTGTCCTTATATTGTGAAATTTTGTGGGATCGCTGTCAAGTCTTTTAATAAGGTCCCATGCTTTTTTTGCTGCTATGCTTCATGTTCATTCCATTTAAAAGTGAGTGCCAGTGTGTCCGCTTTGCCTCGACGATTATTTGCATAAGTTGTACATCTTTTTCAGAAGTTTCAACGCTGAAAGGGTTTATATTGAAAAGTTGTCATAATTTTTGTATTGTTCCGGGGATAGGCCAGGGATATAGTTTACTCTACAGCCTCTAGGAATATGGTTTATAGACACTTTTTTTAACTATTTCAATAAAGGAGTCGTACTTACGTGGAATGCAGGAATTGATTTTAACTCTACATTCCTTGAGAAAGCAGACCAGTTTGCTTTTGTGAAGTGGAATTTTCTTTTGGAAAGAATTTTAAGGGGTGTAATTCTAGCCAGGATTTCACATGATATTGGGCAATATTGTGAGTGAGGGATGGGTCTGTTAATGTTTTTGATGGCTTGCTGTTTGATATTTTTAGTTACAAATATTATATCGCCACTTCCATCTACCACTGTTGAAGAAATATGGTACTATTGGGCCATGAATTAGTGGTAGTTCGTTATCTTAATCTTTATCTTAAGAAGATAAAGGGTTCTCGGCGTGTTCAGTGGTAGATCTTTAGCCGATAAACTTTGTCCGGTGTACGCTGTGTGGAAGCTATCTACCGTTGTACCCCTATTGAACTATGTGACTTATTGTGATATTTGGTCTATCAAGTAATAAAAATGAGGAATCCAAAAAAAAATCGAAGTCGATATGTAAGCTTAGGTATTTTACAGAGTTGGCCAAGATGATAGATTGAGTATAGATAAAAACGTTTGGGATTGTTAAATATCGTTTATAAGTAAAAATCATGTACATTATTGGAAGTTATAAAAAAATGAAAGAAGTAGGGATGTAGAAAATGTGGAGATAACTTCATTTAAAATAGAAATTGCAAAATAAAGTTATTTGTCAGAGGCGAAGAGGACATATCGTCGATATGAGTTGGTTGAATTCGTATATACAATAAAAAATATGGACTACCTTGAGGAAGTCCTTTGTAGACCATGCAATTTTGTGGGGCCAAAAAGGGAGCAGCGAGAGAAGAGAGATGATATGTAGTCGCAGAAAGAATAAGGAATGGATAAACTGGAGGGATGTAAAATAAGAGTTTGTATATGAACCAAATCAAATATCACTTTCATGTCAACAAAAGTGGATAGATGGATTTTTTTATCACAAAAAAATTGATATATTTTTCCTACAAAGGAAAAAAAGCAATCCATAGTGCTATATTCTGTGGAAGCCAAAAAGATTGTCATCGATCAATTTGTTCTTTTCGAAGTTCCGATCAAGATGGTTTTTAAGAATATAATTTACAAACTTACATAAGGAGGATGTTATTTCTATAGGATGATATGCAGTAGGAGTGGTGTGAAATTTAAAAACAGGAATTATGTGAAAGTGGAGCCATGATTCAGGGACTGTGCCACTAAGCCATAAGAAAATGAAGATTGTAAGTAGAATATCGAATCCCTTATCTAAGAAATATTTAGGCCGAGTGTTGGAAATGAGATCCAAAACGGTAATAGAAAAATAAAGCAAATATTTTTTAATAGGAAAAAAAAGTCGATCATTGATCTAGAAGAAACCAGTAATTTCTGGAAACTTCGTAGTGAGCAACTACAGTTGTCGTTAATGAAAGATTCAATCATAGGAATGAATATTTTCTTAAAAATTTTTAAAGGAATATTTAGAAAGGATATTAATTGATATCTTCATAAGAGTTTGAATAAAGGTAGCTATGAAGGTAAAAATCAATTAATGATTTGAAAGACCCCCAGGTTCTAATTTAGCATCCCCAGTTAAAAAATTAATAATTGAAAAATTGTGTGGAAAAATAGTGTTTTTCTATTTCATATATTTTTATTTGATGCTTTTATCAGAAAGATGAATTGTTCATAACTATTAGTTAATTACATCGTCAGAATCACTTGAAAAATATTAGGGAGGGGGCTTGAGTGTGCTTAGCACCCCCATTTTCGAAATTAGACATTAACCTATGCCTAATTAGGCGGAATCCACTGTATTTTAATTGCTTCTTATAAATATTTATATTCAATTGAAAACAAAGATATAGAAACTTATTTAGTTGCACTTTGTCTTGAATATTATATGAATTTTCTTCCATGTAAAAATAAAATTACACCAATTTTAGTTATTATATTTTATAGTTTTGTAAATTCATCATAATATCAGTTTTTCTTAATCTTAAATATGTTACTTACATTATTAATTATGCATTTTATCATGTATGCGACGATATTAATAAGAAATCAATAAATAGAAATATACAATAATATAATAACATTATATATTGCAAGAAAAAAAATATAAATATTATGTATACAAAATGTAAAATGTTATTAAAGTAATAAAATAAATAAAGAAAATTTTTTTAAGTAATTAAACATTTATATAATATTTTAAGTCATCTTCGATTTCGTTGATTATGTATTTCATGTTCAGTGAGCTGGCGTTAACTTCTTCATCTTGAAGTATTTTATTGAATCTATAAAATATTAAAACAGATAAATTTTATTTTAATATAAGAATTCAAAAATATTAATATTTATCCTAAAAATACCATTATCTTTGACAAGTGGTTTGCTTTTAAAAGAAGCTTTTTATCTAATTTGAATGTTTTCAAACAATACTGCGCGAGCTATCGATAAAATAAAATTAGTTTGATCGTCTTTCAATAAACATATTATAATAGGGAATAACTGTTAAATAATATCTTGTAAATATTAAGATTAAATTATATTTATTGTATGTTGGAATTTAAAATGGGAAACAAAATTGGAGAAAAAAAATTCATTTACTACTTCTAAATTAATTATTTAATTATTAATTATCTTATTAATTAGTTTTACATGATAAAATGAATTAATATTTATAATTCTATCGTAATTAAATATTTCGAAATTATAAGTCAAAATGTCGATCGACATCCTCCGTATAAGATAAGTGTATATGTTATATGTATATTATTGTTAATAGTACCTATATGTAATTATTACATTGCTGCATTAAATTCGTTTCTTCTACGAAATCATATAGTAAATCATAACAGTCACTTTGAATGAATTAAGTCATTAGTTGAACGGTAAGTGTTTTTTGTCTATGTTTAAAACGAGATCCCTTCGGAATCGACTGATCTGGATCTGAAACTAAAACCGACGAAATTAATTCATCCTAATCCAACCGGTTGCTGTCGCAAATTCCGATTTTCACCATCCTAATTTGCTATTCAACGAATTCACAAACATCAATACTACTCAAATTATATTAATATTTAAACCGATGGCTTAGTTTCATCAATTTCAGTTGTTTCATCGTTTTATACCTCGATACCCCAAATCAACTCGTATTGGTTTTGAATAATCGATAAAAGTCTGTGCAATATTTTAAACTCGGTTTAGAATAATATTAAATAGTTACCTTTGTGAATCCATTTGTCGAAGTAGATATCATATCGTGTATTTTAATGGTCTTAACGCTGTTGACATAACTTTCTCTAAACGAATCACGTTCTAGTATTAATAGATGCGCAAAAGCTTGGCCAAGCTATATTAGGCTAGAAATATATCTAGAAATAATAAATCACGTTATTAGGAGAGCTATTAAAATGTTTAATTAATAGTATTTAAAATGTTACTTTTGATAATTTCGAACCAGTCATTTGTAATATTTTACACAAACAGTTATCAACCTAACAATGTTTCTAATCTCTCAATGGATATAGAATAAATACAAAATTCTAATTCAAATTCTAATTCAAAATATATTATATGGTATGTGTATCTGAAATAAAATATAATTTATTTATTTGTTCGATTTAACAATAATGATGTTATTGTGGTATCTAATTGTTGCTCGGTACGGGTGTTTGTTGAAAATGTAATATTTATATTCAATAAACGGGTCATTGGCAAAATTAAAACAGAATAATCCTAAAAATATTCATACTTCACTTATTGAAAATGTTCTATTTTAAGGGACAGAGGGGTTAATAGAATTATCCCCTTAGAACTCAGAGCTAAATAAAATAAGACACAAAATGAAGTACTTGGAGGTATCTGTTATTTTTTTTAAAAATATTTTTCTATTATTACACCTACATAATATATTTATACAATTTTCCTAAATAATATTTTTATTTTTTAGTATATTATTTTAAGTCATTATTTTGATTACAAGATTGGTCTCATACCGGGTATATATATATAAAACTGCCGAACGATGTTCTTACAAAAATTGTTCATCGTATATTTCATATAGATATATAAAAATGTTAAACGATTATCTATTTAATATAATACTTTTATATCTTTAGAACGCTTTTTTCATGAAATTAAGACTGCTTATAATGTATTAGTTCTCATAAATGATTCATGAAAATTCTAAATGTTCCTTATCTGAAATATGTCCTTATCTATATAATTTATAATTGATTATAATTTATAAATAGTATTTACTATCAGATATCAATTGTATTATATTCTTCCGATTGTGTTGAGAAATCGTCTGTCAGTTGAGATTTTGGCTCTTCAAGAATTCTTCAACGTTTTTGAGGTAATCGTCGTATGCAAAAAGATTATTACCTCTTATCCAATGCACACGACGATTAACAGATACCCCTATGGAAATTAAAAAATAATGTTATCATTGGTATCAAGATCTTCGAAAAAACACTATTTTATCTATATACATCGTACACTTTTTACAACTTACCATCAGAAAACAAAAGCACTTTCTTTTGTATCCTATTTACGTTTCTGTTATAATTATTCGTATTCATCTAAAACAGATTATTAACATACAAAATTAACTTGCAAGTGTGAATTGAACAATGGACCGATGATTATAGTTATGCCTAATTATTGTAAACGTTTAATGATATAAAAAAATACGTACTCCGGGACCTAGGAAAGCCAAAATAGAATTTGGCTCCCTGTCAATACATATTTGTTCTGTATTAATTTTATTAAATATTTTATTCTCTAATTAGTACAGCTATAAAAAAAAAATAAACATTATATGGGTATTGATTCTCTCATAACACGATCTGTGGACTTACATCTGACAGTTCATGGTCCTTCGTTAACCTCATTAAGACTTTCGGCGCCACCCTATTTGCCAATTTGGTTAATTTCACCATTTCCTCTTTAGTCATGTTCACTGGTGGTGACGTGACGATGCCGTCTGCCCTCTGCAGCGAGTGGGCATCGACAAAGAAGTCACCCACCAGGAAGGCGATTCGGTCTTCGACCTCATACACACGAGCATTGTTCCGGGCGAACGCGATTTTGACCGGGTCACTGTCCATCGCAATGACTACATAAAAAACGCGAACCGTTACGAGTCCAATGTT
The DNA here is from genome assembly GCF_003268045.1 of Sipha flava. Lineage (NCBI taxonomy): Eukaryota > Metazoa > Arthropoda > Insecta > Hemiptera > Aphididae > Sipha > Sipha flava. The sequence goes on from NW_020272938.1 coordinate 319,961, forward strand.
AGTATACATTACGATTTAATATAAAATTAACGTGTTAAATAATATGACAATAATTGTATTTTCAAGTTGTCAGCAATATACCTTTGTGGCAGACCATGGCCAGTTGGATCGCGATTGCACCGGAACCGCAAAACAGGTCTATCACAGTACCCAGCGACTTACACCGGGAAGCCATCAGTTTTGTCAAAACTTCTGGAGGCCCGGAGTAAAGGGTCGCTGTAAAAATCGTATAATCATGAAAACACAAACGGAGTCGATACTATAACTAAAGATGTTCGTCTGTCTAACATACCTGAGTCTGCCATGAAACCGTCGTTGAATTTCGAAAATCGTGCAAACCGATTTTCCCACAATTTATAGGTGACGTTCAATTCCTGGGAATAGTACGTCGAGATTAGTAAACATTGGAGAGATTATTCAGATAATTATATATATATTAGATGATATCCTGTTGATTGGCTATAGGTGAGTTGCGGCCCGACATGTCATTTACGTGTTGAAGACCGGTGAATTGCGGCCCGGGAAATTTATTTATTTTCAATTTTGTTCCGGCAGTATCGGCAGTATCTTATCTAAAGTAGATACCATAACGTCAATAGTTCAAACGAAAAATATTACAGTGTTAGTCTGTTCACCACTTAGTATCTATATCTCGAAAACTAAAAATTCTGTTTGAGTGTGTTATACAGTTTATTATAAGTGCGCTATGGAGTTTGTAAATAGTGAAAAATCAAAACCAATTATTCTCTACGAAGGCTACAAATTTCGTTTCCACAAAACACTAAAAAACGATAGAAGCAATGGAATAAAAACGAAGAAAATATGTGAAAAAGAAGCATTTATAAAACAGATGACAAAGCTAGCACAAAAAGGAATAGAGCAGTTTGATTTCGTCAAATCATTAAGTTTTAAGTTTTTGCCCAACCAATAAATATATATATTTTTACATATTTTACATAAATATTAAAATTCATTTTACCATAAATTACCATACATTTTGCCATTTTTACATAAATAAAAAAAAACAAATTTTTGGGAGACCACTCAGCCAACCTCCTCGTGGTGTCTTCTGAGTAACGTTGATAGGCTGATATGAAGTGATAAATAAAATGTAAAATGTAGCCGCAATTCGTACGTCTGTTTTATAAACACGGGCCGCAACTCGTACGCCTGTTTCATAAACATGGGCCGCAATTCGTACGTTATTTAGGGATCGGGCCGCAACTCACCAACACCGGTTGATTAGTATCGTGTAGTATGTATTTGTTCGTTTGGTGTTATCGGGGCTGAGCAGTATCTTAGATACTAGTATCTGATACGTATCTGATATACAATTGTATTTAGTATCTTTTGATGATTAAAGACTAGATACAATCGATTGTTATGTAATAATAATTATTAATAATTTAGATTAAAGTTTTTCACGTCAAAGGCATTAACTTAATATAATAATGTAATAATTGTACAATATATACAATATTTGCTCATAATAAAGATTATATTACGTATAATATATTACATATAATCTTTATTATTAGCACATTTTTTAATCAGTAAGTTATATAAATTTAGTTTATCGGCAGAATGTGTTGTTGATGGTATTGATAAGTTTACACTTGAGATACCTTGACGCAAAATCGTTCTGCTGTTACGCAAGGCAATGTCGAATGAGATCGCAATCATTTAATCAACAATTATAATGAAGTTGCAATATATTTTGCCGGGTAACGTTTAAAGTAGGTTACGTAATCCATATCGTAAATGGCCAGTGCAGAAAAAATACACAACTTGAAATCAAATTTATTAGTTAAATAATTATAAATAAAATGTTATTCTTCCTCTATATAATACTAATGTATCTATGGAATCTCGTGATCGAAATCACAAAGATATACTAGATGTATTTGTAAAACAGGATGCAACAATAATAGATGTACTTGTAAAAAAATTAATATTTTATGCAATTCAAATTGGCATGGTATAATAATACAATAAATTGTGAATATAAGTAGTTATGTATAAATATTACAAACCTAATTTTAATATTTCGCTAAACAAAAATATCTACATTACATATCAGTATTAAATATTAATAATATTAGGTAATTTCCTATTCATAGCTGTAAATGTACCAACAGAATATTCGATTTTTACAACACTCCCTTTGTTGTCAATTAATGCCTAGGCATTGATGATATCATCTATTAATGTTAAACATTTAAAATATTAGCTAAGCATTTTTGTTATTGCCTAATTTACATATTTTACGATAACATATATATATATATATATATACTCAGTATATATTAAATATTAATTGTTGTGTATTATTTTATTTCAACTATTTTGCTCGGGGCCCCGCAATTTGTAGCGCCGGTCCTGACTGCACTTTAAACCGTATTATTGAAATACGAATACTATCAAAATTATGTACATTTAATTTAAAGAAAACTACTGGGCGCTTGAACTTCCCTTAAAATTTTTTTTTTTAGTTGCGCCACCAAACACAATGTATGAAAATAATACATTTTTACAAAACAATAATAATGATGAAATGGCCAAAACAATAGTAATAAAAAAAAATAATAATAGCGCTTTGGCACGGATCAAAACAGCTTTGAGCCTGATACAAATTAATAGAAATGTGTAGTTCATGAGCTAGTCGACTCAGTGAGTTGACTCTTAAAAATGAACTGGACGAGTCGAATCAGTTTTACAAAAGTTGGCGACTCAGTGACTCAATTAAACTCACAACTCACAACTGTACTACTGTAGATACATGACTCTCGACTCCCTTGATAACGGTTTGCGAATCCAAACGGAAAATGTAATACTAAACAATATTTTCCCTCACATTTGGTTATTGATATTTCTATTGTTTCTTTAAACAAGATTTCTGACTTACTGAGAAAAATTCGTAACGTTGTACGCTTATAGTCATAATTAGTTTCATATACGATAAAATATTTACGAATATGGACTGTGAACTTGTGAGTCGAATCAAGAGTCGAGACTTGAAGAGTTGATTAAAGTAGTGGTAATCTGATTCAAACAAAGAGTTGAAAGTTGAGAGCCGACTCTTTGATTAAACTCATTACACTGAATTGATTTACAAAATTCAGTTCAGCAGAATGAGTTGGAATTCCCATCCCTACAAATTAATGCAATAATAATACAGAATTTTAAAAATATAAAGTATTAATTTTAAAGTTTTGTGTATTGTAAATTAAGGATTCCCTTTATTAATGGCCTAGATGAAATGTCAATGAATTCATAGGTAGGTTACGTACATACAAAAATTGAAGTCAGACATCGAAAAGTATTTTTAATTTCCTATTGAAATAATTTATCCGCTTAATAATAACAATAATTTTAAAATTATTTAAAATAGAAAAACACTCACCAAATAAGAAAATTACGTACAGATATACTAAAAAATATGCGCAGCACTCCATGATCGTTGTCTTTAACAATTCCCTGATGAATAGTTAAAAGAAAATCTTTTAAATTGTGTACAGTCAATAAACTACATCAGTGATGTATTGCTATAATAAATCATGGGTACACATAAATGGATATTTATATAAAGCATGCCTTATTTCATGTAGTAACTATCAAATGGTAGGAAACAAAAAAAATTTTCTTGCTTCACTCAAACAATATTCACTTTACTTGTATTCACTTAAAACCTGATAGCATATTATATTTTTGTATTTATTCTATAATACTTAAACGTGCTAAACTAATGGACTATCTATTTTTAAAGTTAGAAAGCATGTATTTATGGTATAAATTTATAACATGACACACAAAAAAAATTTAATCAAAAAAAAAAAAAATTATGGTTACTTTTTTTTTTACGTCAGTATTTTCCAAAGACTTGTTTTGTTTTCACTATTCGGATCTACATCTGGGTGACATAATTTACTTCTATTGTCCTCTGCTAATCTATGATTTATCATCCACGAATTCACGTTTGGGATCCCACTTTTAAGTGAAAACTTGTTAAAGGAAAACAAATTTGAATTTTTCAAAAAAAAAAAAAAAAGGAAAATAATATATCCGATACCGAATCATGTCATAAATATAACCAATAGTTTTAATATTTATATTTGTCAAATTACAAGCTATACGCTAAATAAGGCCGAATTAAGCACCAATTGGGCCCCGAGGTTGAAATTTTATATGGGCCCTTTTGAAAAAATATGCTTTACAAAGCTGCGAGCGTAGCGAGCAGAGTGATACATTTTTTTTACTATTTCATAAATTGTCATTTGCTTTATAAAATTATAAAATTAATAGGTATATACAATGTATGTCTATAAAACTACTAGTTTTAGTATGATAAAAAATATGTATCAGCTTAAAATTGTTTGGGCCCATTTCACTCGAGTACTCGAGACGGCCCCCACCCTTATCCGCCCTTGACGGTATACTCGCGTATTATCATTGATTATAAAATAGGTATTATCAATGGTATTATCAATTTCTCATAAGCGATACGCCATGGTTAAAAATTATCGTATTGGGTTTACGCCGTATACCATCCAATAAGCCACTGAACTACATATTGTCGTCACTTGTTACAAACTTATTTATTTATCGCTGATAAAAATTATTATGTACAATAATTATTATTGTACATACTTTTTTGGAGAACTTTATCTGGAAGCCGTAAAGATAATTGTGAATTGCGCCGAGCAACAATGCTAGCGGCTATCCCAAATTATATTGTTTAAATATGATAATTTTTATACCTACTAAATAATATAATAGGACACAGTACCAGTGGCATATACATAACTCTTGTATGGGGGGGATCAGTTGCAAACAAATCATTATGGAAGGAAAATCCCTAAACTTAAGTACCTGCAAATTTAAATAATAAATATTAAAAGATGTATATATTAAATGTTTCAAAATAATAATTTAAAATCAGTTCCGAGTTAAGGGTGGGGGTCAAAGAGGACAGCTTCCCCGGTCGACAAATTTTTAGGGGTGGCAATTTTTTGATGACATCAACAAAAGTTTTGAAATGTTCTAATGTATATACTAGGTTTTAAGAAAAATTATTAATTTATTATTGAAAAATATTAATAACAATTATATAATATTATAATATAATATAATATATTTATATATTATTATTATAATAGTTATTTTATATTATATTAAGCCACTGAGTTATTTCGTCTGGGGGCGCTTAGCATATTAAGGGTAAAACCATATTATTATTATTTAGCGCTCAGACCTATGCATTTTTATTTTAGCTACATTGACATAAAATTGTGTTTATTGTGCCCCCCCTCCCCCATTCACCGTATTTTATACTTTATTTATTATTGTAGGCCCTTTTTCACGCAGGCACTCGGTGAAATACTGGAATATCAATATATCATGATAATATGATACTATCGATTAAACGGATTAGCATTGTATACACCCTTAATACACCTTAATATACCTTAATATACACCCTGAAATAATTATAAAACCTGAAGAAATAGTTGATACATATGCTAATAAATACCCCAGACGCAGTGGCGCATTTAAGGGGGGACGAAAGGGGCAAATTTTTGGGAGCAGCAAAATATTCTAACTTTTATTATTGATGTATTCATGATTTTTTTAATTTTCACTCCTTTTTCGGTATTATTTAGTATTTTAAAAAATATTGTTGAGCACCTAATAAGAAATTAAAAAAATTATACTATACCTAGTCACCTAGGTAATAGTAAAATAGCAAAATAGGTATATTAAATTTATTATTCGATAAGATATTATATTTTCGTTCAATGTTTATAATAAAGATTCGGGCACACAGAACGCGGTAATCACTTTAGGGCACATTTAAAAAGTTTACAAAAGGATTAAATTGTACCTAAAAGTGTTCAATGTATTTGTAATGCATTTATAAAAGAGAATAGTCTAGTTGAAGCATGTCCTTATATTGATATTGCTCTAAGGATGCTACTATGTATGTACAGTGTGTAAATTGTACACCTTCAAGTAATTGTTCAACGGAAAAATCATTTTCTACATTAAAAAGGGTCAAAACATAATTAAGATTAACAACGGGAGAAAATCGTCTTAATTAAATAACAAACCTCAACATTTATGCTGATTTAACGAAAACTATTAATTTTAATGATATTATTGAACATTTTTCTTCTCAAAAGTCAAGAAAAAAATTATAAGCTATCGATTATTTTCTTAAATATAATTAATAATAAATATAATATATATAATCTAATAAAAAACTAGGTATTGTTAATCATTGTGCATATAATAAGTGTTAATTCCGTTTTTTATATTTAATATATATATGTATATATATATATATTTTAAGAAAGGAATGTTCACTTTGAAAAAAAAATTAGGTTAACGTTAGGATATGTGTTACTATAAAATTATCTAATACAATATCGTAAAACAACTGATTTATAATTTGTTTCATAAAATTAATTTTTTTATTGTTTAGCTTTGAATTTATTTATATATATATTTTTTTTTTTTTGATACAGGGGAAGGGCGGAAAATTATTTTGGCCCGAGCGTGTATATATTAAAAGCGCCACTGTCCAAACGTCTTCAGTTATTGTAATTATAAAAATTATTTTTATAAATTTGTTTTATTATAAATTTGTGTAATAAAAGTTTATGTTTCTATCAAACACTTGTATTTTGATTATTTGGTTATGAATAACTACAGTTTTTTGAGATGGAAAAGTTATATCTATGTATACTTTGAACTTTTGGTTTGTATCCCCCCCCCCCCCCAATAAGACATTTCTAAATACGCCCCTGATTATATTTCAGTCTTCATAGATATTATTAGAATATGAAATATTGACCAAAAAAATAACATTTTTTGAAAATATCTTTTTTTTTATCTAGATAAAAATGAAATTATCTTTTATCTTTATCTAGATATTTTAATTTATTTTATTTATTAACTTTATCTAGATTAATTTGGACATGTATGCTTTTTCACATACTCGTACCAGATTTTACAACTACTGACTAAAACATACATACACGTGATGAGATCTGTGAAATGCTGTTAGACGACAAATCGTTGCGTGTTTGGGCCACTTTATATTCCCCGGTATTGTTGACAATATTCTGAGACTGGTTACTACTATAAGCAAGTTTATGAATCTATTAGTCAAACGGTTAAGCCGGGTTCACACTACACCGTATAATATAATATAGATATCTGTGATCTTATGGTGATGCTATCAAATTTTGGTTACATATGTTCGCAGTTATTTTATTAGATATGAAATATTTTCATAAGTTTCAATAAATGATAACTGATGAATATTAAATTATATAGTAAAAATTATATATTATTATACTATTATTAGGGCTCAGAACTTAATTCTCTTAAAATTACTAAAATGCATGCACTTATGCGCTTAAAAAAGTACAAATATGCTTAAAAATTATGCACTTAATTTTTTTTAACGCAAAAATATTCGTAAATAAAGATATTTTATTAAATATACTCGTACATAACAATACAAATGTTTGTATATTATACTAAGGTAAACATAATTTTTAGGTATAAATATATAAGATAAAATAAAATATAAGTAAAATAAATAGCTTGAAATTTGAAATTTTCTTTCAAAATGTTCTCATTAGGTTTTTCAAAGTGTCATGAAAATAATTTCAAGGTTACTTAGCAATAAAATCATGCAAATTCAACACTTTCTGAGCCTTTTGTTATTATGAATACTGTTATTATATAATATTTAATTATTACTATTAAAATCGGTAACTACACGTTCAAAAGTTGATCGAATCAATTTCACGGTATCTTATGGTTAGTGAGGTAACTTGTGATTTATTAAGCCGGGTTTATCAGAATCACGGTTTAAGATATGCAGATAATATATATAAACTATATACATATATCTATATAATATATATATATATACGGTTTAGTTAACTTATACCGTGGTTAGAATCAATATTCTGGTATTTAATACAAATTGGCGGGAACAGTGCGTTCGATAAGTATTATCAATGAATATTGAATAAATTTTATTAATGCGGTTTCTTTAGTTTCTAATTGTTTTTGTATTGATATCTGGTACCCCAGGTTCTAAAGTCGAAAGCTGACTACTTCTCTGATTTTTAGAACTCTTGTTTATTGGTTGCTGTCCACCACCAATAATTGTTATCTCATGGTCGATCCGTCGTTGACGATGGTGATTTCGAAAGATGATTGACGAATCGTGATCCAACATAAGATGTTCGGTAAAACGTCGAAACGGTCGTCGGACGACTGCGTTCTAGTCGACACCAAAAAGAAAAAGATTTCGAAAGATAAACAAGAAGCTTCCAATGTTAAAACGGCGATCGTCTGCAATGGAGACTTGCGTCAGAAGAAAGCATTTTTTGCGTTTTTTGGTAAATCGTTGGATGATAAAAAAATTGGCAGTATGGATCTTCAGAGCAACGACTCGATAATGGCTAAAGTGGTTAACAAAACAACAAAGGTGACGAATAAAGTCGCAAGCATCAATAGCAAAGGGTATTGTTCTCAATCGTCACTGGAAAATAATGAAATTATGAACACTTCACAGTTTTCCAACCACTGTTTCATTAAGTATGTTATGATGCCTAACCTAACCATGGTGGTTCTTGTTAGATTTTAAATTTTTTTTGTTTTTTGCAGGAAAAATGAAAATTTGTCTTATGTCAGTAGTTTTGTTGAAGAGTTGAGTTGTTTTCCAAAAATCACTCATACCAATAGGGTGGCACCTTTAAGCTGTTCAAATCTTATACTACATTTGAATGAAGAAACATTATATGATGACAATATTCAGAATTCTATGCCATCTTTTCAAATTTTAAATACTGAACCTAAACGTAAAGTATTAAAACCTTATGAAACCGAAATCCATCTTCCTTACATGATTTCTTCTTTAAAAAAGGCTGTGAGTATTTTATTGTATTTTCTACTAAAGTATGCTAGGATAATTAAAAGTAAAAATATCCCTTAGGAAGAAATGTTCAACATTTTTATTAATTAATTTGTTTTTATTAAATAGGCATAAAATGTTTATACTATATTAATTCATAATTATTTATTACTAATTAAAATATATACTTTCTTTAAAGCTGTTTAATTCTTTTGTTATTTTTGCAATTGAACCAAGCGTTTTTTTGATTAATTGTTATATTAATTAAATTTCATTAGATATCTAATAAACCATTAATTATTATGAAATATGACATCTATTTAGATTGTCAAACAAATTTCAAATATTTTTCTGACTTGTATTATTTATATCTCTAAGTTTAAGTTTGATTCAAAATTTTTTATCATAAAAAAATTCTGAATCAGAAATAATAACTATAAGAATAATCTCTAATTAATTTTTACTTGTATTATCTAAAATTATTTTACATAAATATTTTTTTTTTAATTTATTGATTTATTTTACGTATTACAGGTTCCAAATTTTCCATTCTCTGAGTTTCATAAATATATGAAGAAAAAACATTTACTAGCAAAGAAATCTTCAAATATTATTGAATCTATGTGGATTGATAAATATAAACCAATGTGTAAAGAAGAAGTTCTTGGCAACAGTGAACTTGTTAAGAGTTTGAAAAATTGGTTGAAACCTGTTAAAAAAGAATTAAAATTATCAACTAAAAGTAAGTTTATGTTATGTACTGTGATAATCAAAATTATAATATTTATAAACAAAGATATATAAATGATTTTTAGGTCAAAAGTATGATGACGATGAGGATTTTATTTTTTATAGTGATAGTGATTCCAACCATAAAATTCCACAAAATGTAGCTATTATACTTGGACCCAGTGGCTGTGGAAAAACCAGTGCAGTTTATGCTGTAGCCAATGAAATTAATGCAAATGTAATTTTATTGTTGATAGTTCTTAAAAATAATAGCAATTTAACAACCTTTATTTATAAGTTCACTAATATAATACTAGTAGTTTTTAAAAAAAAAAAAAATTCATTAATAAACAATTGTATTTTATATTTCTTTACATTATTATAGGTAATAGAATTGAATGCTTCCTGCAATAGAAATGGAAAACGTATTACTACTGATTTAATGGAAGCCACACAATCCCATGCAGTGGAAAAAAATTGTTTTTTTAATATGATGAAAGGTTAAGTATATGTTTTACAATAAATATTTTAATGTATTGATATATTATTAATAATATTATATAATAATTAATAAATATAATAATAGAGTCAATATTAGACCTTATTATACAAATTAACAAATTAATAACAGTTATAATTCTTGATAATCGTGTAAAATTAATAAAAACAAAATTGAACTGTAAAGTTAATTATTTCTATTAAATATGCTTTTTATTGTATTTACATAATTAACTTATATTTTCTTAATTTAATAAATTATAAAACTTAAATTTAAAGTCCTTTTTTATATTTTTTATGTGTAAACTATTCAATATAAAAGTGTTCAAAGAATTGAATTCAATTCTAATAATGTAGAAAGCAAACTACAATAAGACTATCAAAGACTTAAGATGTTATACTCACTTCTAAATTAACATGACAAATTAAGTTAAAAATGTTCATTATTACTATAAAAACATCTTCTATGTCCCCTCTTACTTTATACATCAACAGTATGGGAAGCGGCTTCAAATACTTCCATCAACAAAATACAAATATATCAATTTAAAATTTTAAAAATAATATCAACACGGGTTCATCAGAAATACGACACTTCATAATTCATAATAATAATTTTAAAATACCCCACTATCTAAAGTTACATAAAACAAAATCTATCAAATTTAAAACATAATTGTCGAAATCAGAAAGAATATAGTTTTACCATTTATCCAAATTTCCCAAACATTGCCAACACAAATGAGGTCCACAAGACAACTGGAAATTTCCACTGTAAACTATAATTTTATATTTGCATTATATACCTTAATCACTTCTTAATTTATTCATGCTGCATATATTAACTTATGTCAAACTATATTTGTAATTATCATGAAGTTTAGTTGGCAACATACTCAGTAAAAATTTTATAGTAATAATAATAATAAAAAAAAAAAATTATGTAATTATTTTAATATGTACTGTTTAAATAAAACCTAGTATTTTGTAAATTTTAATAATAATATTTAATCTTTAGGAAAAAAGAAAAAACCAAAAAATCAAAAACAAAAAGAAGATGCTAATGAAAAAATGACAATAATATTGATTGAAGATGCAGGTATTAAATATACTTATAAATTGACAAAGTGTAAATTTAAAAATGTAATAATTAGTTTTTATTTCCTTGGTTTTATATAGGCAGATATATTTTTTGAAAATTATGATGATGGATTTCTGGCTGCAATATCTACTATAGCTAACGACTCAAAAAGGCCATTAATATTAGTAGCAAATGACCCATTTAATAATCATTTGTTGAAATTTCTTTCATCGAATGAAATCACTCTTCATTTTATGTATCCATCAAAAGAAGATTTATGTGAGAAACCATAAAATATAATTTATCATATTCTATTTATACAATATTATTCTTAACATTATATTCTATGTTGAAGGTTGCTTTTTACAGTTGATGGCTTTAAATGAAGGAGCTATTATGTCAGAAGATGAAGTAAATGCTTTTATCCATCCCTTTAAGCCTGATATCAGACAAAGTACACTTCAATTACAATATATTTTAAGTTCAGGAAAGATTGATGATAGAGTAATGTATTTTAATATATTTTTTATGTTATACAAGTCAATAAGGCCCTTTGCGCATTTCTTCCAACCTTCCCATTCATCCTGGTCTATTACATGATCTTGACCTTGATTCATCAGAATCTGAGGTATCTATCACCATATTAAACAATTGCTGGCAAAGTGTTCCCGTTGGTTATTTTTTGTTGGGTTTCGGATCAGGATATTTAAGACTTCTTAGTCCATTATACATAATTAGCCTATTCCAATAATTTTGCTTTTAAGAAATAATATATATTTATATTCCATAGTGTTTTGATCTCTCATATTTTCCATTTTGGTTTTGTACAGATCTGTGAACTTTCTACAAATTTTTTTTTTTAATTTTGAAAAGTGAGTAGTTTCTCTTTATTCCCCTGTGTTATATATAGATAATATCTTATATATATAACTATTGGTTACAAATATGTGAACTATTTCTCTTTTGTAGCTTTTGACAGTAGTCTAGAACTAAGCATCTTGTTAATGGCAACTTAGTTTACATTACTTATTCTTAACTGGTCTTCAATATGTGCATATTATTTTTTGTATTCATATTAAATCATAAGTGTTTGCATTTATTCACTTGCTTAAAAGTGTAAGGGTCATATTTGAAGTTATGAAATATTTTAAAAAACTTTTATTTTCTCCTGATTAATTTTTATAAATATTTATCCAGAAAACATCTAACATCATTTATAAAAGTAGTATTAATTCAATTTGGTGGAATTGGCCATATGTGATTAGGTGTAATCCTACAAATGAAGAAAAATATGAACAAGCCAAGTCCAATATTGATATAACAACTATATCTCAAAGTCTAGATGATCTGTCAAAATTAAATTTGATATATTCAAAAACTCAGGTTAGTAGTTAGATTATTCAGTCAAATTATTGAAGTAGTCTTTAATGAATATTGTTGTATTTATTTGTTTTTAGAGTTATGATTCCTTAGATCCACAGCCTTTTTGGCATCACCTTGTTACAAGAGACAGTGCTAATTTAATAGAAACACATCATTGGTCAGATAATTCTATTCAGCTTTCCACAGATATTGTTCAATGGGTACAAAGTCATATTAATACACGAAATTATGATGCTGCAAAACTTTACCCAAATTCTGAAGAATTGAGGTAATTATTAATAAAAAAATACATGTGTTAAGTATTATGTGGTAGGTAACATCTAAACGAATAAAAAAAATAATGAGACACACTATTCCCATATGATGGGTTGGGAAAGAGGACTACACTTATTATCATAATGCTAAATGAGATATTCTGAAACTTTTCACATTTATTTCTCAGTACAATTGACTTATTGTTATTTGTCTTAAATTTTTAATTAATAATTATTGAGGGTATTTTCTTTGTATAGTTTCTAATTATTTTACAACATAGTAGCTATTGCTTATTTGATAACAAAAAGTAATATTTAAATTTGACTACTCGTTTTACAAAACCACTATAAATTTACATAACGTTTGTATTTTTATGTAATATTTATAATGTGTATGTATTATAAAAGGTATATTTATTTGTATACAAAATTGATTTATTTGTAGTTGGCGACAAAAGATTTGGAACATATCAAAGGATATACTAGAACAAATAGGTTTAGATTATTGTAATCGAAAAAATAGAACAGGTTTCGACTATTTGGCCACAATACGGTCTATGGGTCGAAATCAACAGATAAAACCATTTGGAAATCTGAGGCATTCAAAAATGTTTTCGTACTTAGAACAGATTAATATCAATTTAGGCACTGAAAATTTAAAATTGTTGTGTAACTCTTTCCGTTCCACTTCTGTTTGTGATCAGCCTAAATCTGACGAATTTTAGTTTTTAACCAATGAATTATTTATAAAATATTATAATAAATCTAAATTTTTTTTAGTTTAAGATTTTTAAAAAAAAAATTATAATGAAATTTTTGTTTTACTTTGAAATTTATTATATTTTATAATACCATTATATGTCACTTGATTATTCCATTTTATTAGTAAAATGTTATTTCCAGGTCTCGGAAGTTGTAGTACTAAAAGTTTTACTTTTTAGTTCTTAAATATGCGCTTAAAAACTCTAAAATATACGCTATAAATAGCACAAAAAATAAAAAAATATGCATTTAACTTGAAAAAATTATAAATTTATTAGAAAAAAATTAAATGTAATTTTACAAATTTTTGACTCATAGACATCTGGACTGGTTGAATTATAAACAGTTAACAACAATTTTAAATATATACAGATACTATATACATATTGATACGATAACATAAATAGGTATTTACACCTTATTTATTTTTGTGTATATGCATCATATATACCTATGTGCTATTATTTTCATATATTATTTAATTAATATGTTATGTTAGAAACAAAATTGTAAGAAAAATCAAATTTTATTTTTAAGTTTTAATTATAAATTTTAACAAGTGATAATAGTTTTAAATATACTAAATATTGGCTCCTCAAATACAAAACTATCATAAGTTATGTTAGTAGGTTATTATTGTGTATTATCGTGTATTATTGTATTTAAAATGGAACTTACGAAAATGTTAAACTAAAACGGCAAACAATTGCTGCTAAACATTTTTAACTTTACATTTAAATTTAATTCCAAAATAAGCGGTTATTCAACATGGATTCGCTCAAAGAAAACATGCAAATCCAAATTGATTTTAAACAACAAAAATGATATTTTAACATTTAACATATTAATTAAATAAATAAAAAATAAAAAATAGATTAAATGGTGCAAGTATAGATATGGTCACTACTAAAAAAGATCTGGGTGTTATTTTCTGTTCTGACCTCAATTTTCATACACATATTGAGTTAGCCTACTGTAGTGCATTCAAGACTCTAGGTTTTGTTATTCGAACGTGCGAGAATTTTAAGCTGACCTCACTTAAAACGCTGTATTATTCCTTGGTACCATCCTTACTAGAGTATGCGTCCGTTCTTTGGGATTCGTATACGATAACTGACTCTTCACATATAGAGCAAGTCCAGAGGCGTTTCTTATCATCTGCTGCCAATATTTTAGGAATAGAGCTCAAGATACAGGAAGGTAATGTTTTATATTATTTAACATTACCATTCTGTATCTAATACGCTTGGATTGAGTTCCTTGGTTGATAAACGTATGACAGCGAATCTAGTGTTTTTGAGTAATCTAATTAATGGTATATTGATGCTCCCGAGTTAACTATAAAGCTATATCTCGGTTTTCTAGATCATGTTATCCTTTTGTAATTCCTTTCCATTATACTAACTAATGTATGACTATGGTAAGTACAATCCAATTGATCGAATGATGCGTTTAGCCAATGAGCACCCTACCTTATTTAGTCTATAACATAATATTTAATATGTGTTTTGTTAATTATTAATTACTGTATGTCATCATAATGTTGTATTATTTAAATTACATCAACTGATATTTTTATTATTTTCTGTTGCCATATATTGATTCATTTAATATATGTAAAATGTATTTGCATTTTCGGGATTAAATATAAATAGAAAAAATAGTACATTCTTGCCAATATAAAAAAAGTGAGAGCACAAAAATTTTAAGAGCTCAAAAGAGAACATGTACTCTTAAAAGAGTATAGATGGTCAATGATTTGCTAGAACTTCCGATCCCTGGTTATTTCTCATATTCATTGATAATGTATTATACAGTTTTAACTGTATCCGTTTGTATATATATATATATATATATATATATATATATATATATATATATATAT